>NC_092243.1:21489005-21599005 GCF_036320965.1 Panulirus ornatus | reverse complement strand
GACCGCTGGACATGAAGGAGGGGGCGCTATTATGTCATACGGCAACACTTTATCAAAACCGTGTAAGGCGTGGAAGGGAGTGTCTCCAATTGACTTATGATAAGCTGAGTTTAATGAACATTGGACATCAGACAGGTATTCATCCCATTCATCATGATCAAAATTAATGTTGGTGCGAAGACACTGGAGGATCTTACGGTTCAACCTTTCTGCCAGGCCATTCGAGGCTGGATGATGTGCCATTATGTTACATTTATTTATGTTATACAATTTACAGAGTTCTTCTAATAATGAGTTATTAAATTCCCCACCATTATCTGTAACCAAAATCTTAGGAGCATTATGTCTGTCTAAGATATATTTTTTGAACGCCTTAGCGACCGTGGCTGCGTCTTTATTTTGAACTGGGACTAATTCACAATATCTCGTGAAGGCATCAGTAATTACTAAAATGTATCTGTAGCCTGCCATGGACCTAGGGAAACCTCCTAATATGTCCATATGAACTCTTTCCCATGGGTATGTAGGTAAAGGATATTTCAACACAGTCTGCGGGGTAGTGGGACTTCCCTTGTATGTGTTACATGTTTGGCACCTCAAAATATAATCCTTAATGTTTTTCTGCATTCTTGGCCAGAAATACCTCAAACGAGTTTGCTTATAGCATTTATCTGCGCCTGGGTGTGCGGCCTGCGGTGAATCATGTGCTAACTTCAAGAAATCCTGTACTAATGTTGTTGGAATTATTGTTTGCTTAACAACACGGGCGGGTACTCCTAATTTCGCGTCCCTGCACAAGACTCCCTGCGCTAAATACAATTCTCTGACTGGAACAACTGTTTTAGCATTCAATGAAGATCTTAAACCCTCTAGGTATTCTATGACAGAACCCCAGACTGGGTCATCTCGTTGATGTCGTGTCAACCTTTCTACATCAAAATCTACGGGGCTATTACCTACAGTGACTGTACCCACTCTGCGGGAGAGTGCGTCTGCAACTACATTGGATGAACCCGAAACAAAGCGAAAATCTGGGTCAAATGCTTGTATAGTTAAAAACCACCTCTGAAACTTTCCTGTAGGATCTTGTCTTTGAAAAATACCTAACAGTGCTCTGTGATCTGTATAAACTGTAATAGGGTAACCATATATGTATTCCTTAAAATGTTTGAGTGCCCAAACAACTGCAAGGCCTTCCAATTCTGTTATTGAGTATTTCGATTCCGTCGTCGAACATGTACGGCTCGCATAAGCTATGGGAAAAAGTCTACCCCTATTTGACTCCTGCATAAGTACAGCTCCAAGACCCTGTTTACAAGCATCTGTGTGCAAAATGAAGGGTTTCTCAAAGTTGGGAAATCGAAGGATAGGTGCCTTCTATCAAGTGTCGCTTGAGTAAGTTAAACGCATTGTCTTGCGCTGTAGACCACTGGAATGTAACTCCCTGTTTCAGAAGTGAAGTGAGTGGGTTTGCGATCTTCGCGAAATTAGCGATAAATCTTCGATAATATCCTGCTAAACCAAGGAAGGATTTGACCTTGTCTGTTGTGGAAGGGACTGGCCATTCCACAATTGTTTTTACTTTATCTGCATTAGGTTGAATACCGTTTTCGTCAACGGTGTGACCTAAGTAATTAATTCTTGTCTGTAGAAAGGAACATTTGGATAACTTGACCTTTAGGTTTGCATCCTTAAGTCGCAGAAATACTCTCTCAAGACTTTTGAAATGAGAAGCAATATCTGGAGACATGACAATTATATCATCAAGATAGACCAATACTTCTTTGCCCAACATGTGACGAAAAATGTTAGTCATTAACCTTGAGAAGGTGATCACTGGTGAGGAATGAAGACCGAAGGGCATGCATATGAACTGCCAATGACCATCTGGCGTACTGAACGCAGTCAGGGGGCGGCTTTCCTCTGACAAGGGAATCTGCCAAAATCCGCTTAGTAAATCCAAAGTTGAAAATACCTTATTGTTACCGAGGCTATGAAGAAGCTCTGATACCACTGGTAATGGGAAACGACCTTTCAAAGTGACCTTGTTGAGTTTTCTAAAATCTATGACTGGTCTAAAAGTTCCGTCCTTTTTCGGAACGATCAGAAGTGGTGAATTCCATGGTGACCGTGATTCTTCTATGACCTTATCTTTCAACATGTCCTGAACCAAGTTTGCTTGCTATGTCTCTGTGTGCGTGTGGCAAGCGATAGGCTGGGACGTAAAATGGGACGTGTGTTTTTTTTCTCTAAGTTAATAGCGTGAACATCCAAATGAGTTCTACCGAGTGGTTCTCCCGATAAGGCAATAGTAGACCTATACTGGTTAAGTAGTCTGTTAACGGGTTCAACATGCTTGGTTAATCCTACCTTGGGTATCATGTCAGGGGTGATGGTGGGGAGCTGACTCGAGCCGTGCACTGCTGAGCCCAGGGGCAGGAGGAGTAGGCGGTGGTGGGTTAATGGAATGTGAGACTAGACGGATGTTAAACTCATGTAACTCCTCGTCTTGAATTCCGGACTTCAAAACGGAGAATTCCACAAGTTGGTCCTCTACAGAGACGGACAGGAGTGGGTCCCGTATTGGCAATGTATACGGTAACCTCTCCATCCTGCGGTCTCATGCAATAGAGGCATCCATCGATAGCCCTTTGACAGTTAGTGATGAAGGTTCAGCAACACTCTTAGTACGAGATCACCCTGACTATGTCTCAGTCCATGATCAGTCATCCACTTTCGAGAAAGTGAGAGAGGAACCTTCGTTAATGTGTTACTATGCAGAGTCATATTTGTTGGAAGTTTACCAGGCAATGAGTAGAAAAATAAAAGGGGTGGGTATTAGCCTCCGTGAAGCAGGACGTGGGAGCAGATGTATTAATGACCCTGACTGAGTAGAGAACTCTTCTCTGACAACGCAGGAACGTATTATCAACACAAACAACATTTTCATGATAAATAGGAACAGATCTTAGTTTTTGCCATAGAATGGCGTCCTAGTAACAAGTTAGCAGGAAAAGTTACACCTCGAACAATGTAAGGGGTTTATGGTAATGACCGAGTCGCCAATGCGAATGTTCATTTTAATAGTGCCCCTTACGTCGAGATTTTCATTTGAGATACTTTGAAGGGATGGGTAAAAGTCTGAGTATTTAACAAGTTGAGTGCGCATTAATGGTTGAATAAAATCATAATGATGACATCTGCTTCCGCGCCACTGTCTAGAAAGATTGTGATTGGCTTATTCTGGAAAGAACCCAATAATCGAAACTTGTAATGTGAGAAAATGGCGAAGAACGAAAATGTCTTAAGAGTTCCTTATGTGACGGAGTCTTGTCATGAGCGAGAGATTGTCATTGTTGATTGATGACATGATGAACCTGTGTTAGATGACGTCTGTCTAGCTAATGCTCGGCATTCCGCTGAAGTGTGTCTAGCGTTCTTATGATATGAACACCTGTCTGGTGTTTGTGGGGCGCGAGCGGGTGAAGGTCAGCTTGGTGTCTGACTGCAGGAAATTATGACAACGGTCTGCAGCATTGTGACGACCGAGGTTGTGATGCCATGGGTCGTTGACTGCGTTTGTTGTTCTGGTCGAGGCGTGAGAAAGAGTCCGATGTTAAGTACACACATTCGCTTTATGTCCTGGTTGGTGACACCGGAAACACGTAACCTTATGTGAGTGCTTGTCATCACTGCATCGCTTTAATGACCGTGAGAGGAATGATGTGTTGATCACTAGAATGTTTCCTCATACATTGGGAAGCCCGACACCCTCCCAGTGTCTTGGTGTTGTGATATCCACCTTTCTTTTTAGTGTAACTCAATACTTTCGTTACTGGACCATGATGGGTCGATGTCTTCATCAAGTAACCGCCGAGCTACGTTTGGAGGCAGGTCCTTGAGAATGAAGAGTATGTGTAATAAACGCCACGAGTGTTTGCACATGAGTTTTCAGGCTTCATCATGGCCGACATCCAGGGTGAGGATTCGTAAGCCTGCCTAATAACCCTCATTCTTCCATGTAAGGTACTCCAGTGATTCAGGGATTGACGTATCATCCGTGTATGTTGTTTTAAAGAGCACGTAAAAGACGTTTAGTAGATTATCTGAGAATGATTCCTCACAACCTAATTTTAAACAACGTTTTAAATTCCTCCCAAGATGTACAGTTTTGAACATCCTCTGAGTCATAAACAACCCTAGCGTAAATTGTTAGGCTTGTTGAAATCAATGAGATTTTTAGCAGCCGATATAAGCGCTTTGTCTCCTGATCACCATTATGTTCAACACTGTCCTCTACGTTCCTGATCCACCGATCAAAAATTTGATAGTTTTAACCATCAAATAACTCGTGTGGTTCCCTAGCTTGTTTTAGTGTGAAAACTGTTTTTTTGTGAAGTATCTGATTGTCCTGAGTTTTCGTGAGGTGGAGGGGGGTGGTGTGGGTGTGGTAGCGTATGGGAAGGTTTCTGTGGGTCATCTGTGTCACCAGAATCTGTCAAAACACTTTGTGCGACGTCGCCATTTTAGAAGGTTGGTTCCGTTTATAGTAAGGGATCCTAGGTAATTTCCTAAGTACATATGAACCTTTTACGATTACCGCATGGAATATCTTCGACATGTAATACAATCAGACTTAAAGTGTTTAAGTAATAATCCTCTCGAAAAAATCAAAATACAATGAACACTATTGTCCTAATCCAAATACCTAACCTGAATATTATTTGAAAATAATTGTACTGAAATAAAGGCAAATAAAAAGTATGGGATAACAATATAACATATCAATACAAGATTCTGTATGCGAAAGTAATCATCACTAAAAACAACAGTACAAAGTATGAAAACATAAGAATATATGCAAGAATAACAAACACTTAGATTAATTTGCTAAAGCTACAAGGACGAATTCCTTTCCCCCCCAAAATTTTAAAAACCCCCAAAAATTTTTTTAAAATTTGGGGCCCCCCCCCTTGGGCTTTTAAAAAAAAAAAAAAGGGAAAAAGGTTTTTTTTCCTTTTTAAAAATTTTTAAAAAAAATTTTTCCCCAAAAAACCCTTTTTTTTTTTTCCCCCTTTTTTTAAAAAAAATTTTTTTTTTTTTTTTTAAATTTTTCCCCCTTTTTTTTTTGGGGGGGGGGTTTTTTAAAAAAATTTTGGGGTTTTTTTTCCCCTTTTTTTGGGGGGTTAAAAAAAATTGGGTTTTTTTTGGGTTTTTTTTTTTTTTTTTTAAAATTTTTTTAAAAATTTTGGGGGGGGGTTTTTTAAACCTTTTTTTTTTTTTTTTCAAAAAAAAAAAAAAAAAAATTTTTTCCGGGGAAATTTTTTTTTTTTTTAAAAAAAAAAAAAATTTTTTTTTTTTAAAAAAAAAATTCCCTTTAAAATTTTTAAAATTTTTAAAAAAGAAAAAATTTTTTTAAAAAAAAAAGGGGGGGAAAAAAAACCCCGGGGGGGGGGGTTTAAAAAAAAAAAGTTTTTTTTAAAAAAAAAAACCCCTTTTTAAAAAAAAAAAAATTCCCCTTTTTTTGGGGGTTTTAAAAAAAATTTTAAAAAAAATTAAAAAATTTTTTTTAATGGGGAAAAAAAAGGGGGAAAAAAAAATTTTTGGGGGAAAAAAAAAAAAAATTTTTTAAAAAAAAAGGGGGGTTTTTTTTGGGGGGGAAAAAAGGGGAAAAAAAAAAAAAAAGGGGGGGGGGGAAAAAAAAAAAAAGAATTGGGAAAAAAAAATTAAAAAAAAAAATTTTTTAAAAAAAAAACCCAAAAAAAAACCCCCCCCCCTTTTTTCCCCCCCCAAAAACCCCAAAAAAATTTTGGGGGAAAAATTTTTAAAATTTTTCCCCAAAAAAAAGGGGTTTTTTAAAAAAAAATTTTTTTTTCCCAAATTTTTTTTTTTTTCCCCCCCCAAAAAAAAAAAAAAAAAAAACCCCCCCCCAAAAAAAAAAAGGGGGGGGGGAAAAAAAAAATTTTATTTCCCCGGCCCCAAAAAACCCCAAAAAAATTAATTTTGGGCCCCCCGGGAATTTTTTTTTTGGGGGGGGGGGAAAAAGGGGGGGCCGGGGGGAAAAAAAAGGTTTTTTTTTGGGGGGGTTTTTTTTTTTTTATGGGGGGGGTTGGGGTTTTTTTTTTTCCCCCCCCCGGGGGGGGAAGGGAAAAAATTTTTAAAAAAAAAATTTTAAAAAGGGAAAAAATTTTTTTGGGGGGGGAAAAATAATTTTCCCCCCCGGGGGGGGGGGGGGGGAAAAAAGGGGGGGGGGGGGGGAAAAAATTTTAAAAAATTTTTTTTTTCTTTTTTTCAAAAAAAGGGGGAAAAAAATTAAAGGGGGGGGTTTAAACCCGGGGGGTTTTTTTTTTTTTAACGGGGGGGAAATTTTGGGGGAAAAAAAATTTTAAAAAAAAAGGGGGAAAAAAAAAGGGGGGGGGAAAATTTTTGGGGTTTTCCCCCTTTTCCCCGGGGGGGGGGAAAAGGGGGGGGGAAAAAAAAAATTTTTAAAAAAAATTTAAAAAAAAAAAAATTTTTTTTTTAAAAAAAAAAAATTTTTTTTTTTGGGGGGGCCCCCCCCCCCCCCATTTTTAAAAAACCTTCCCCCTTTTTTTTTAAAAAAAATTTTTTTTTTCCCTTTTTTTTTTTCCCCCCCCCCCCCCCCCCCCTTTTTCCCCCCCCAAAAAATTTTTGGGGCCCCCCCCCCCAACCCCCCCCGGGGGGGGGGGGGGGGGGGGGGCCCCCCCGGGGGAAAAAAGGGGGGCCTTCGGGCCCGGGGGGAAGGCCCCTTTTTGGGGAAGGGGGTTCCCCCGAAAAAAAAACCCCAAAATTTTTTTTGGGGGGGGGGATTTAAAAAAAAGGGGGGGAAAAAAGGGGGGAACCCAAAGGGCCCCCGGGGGGTTTTTTTGTAGTACTCTGGGCTATAGTCTTATGACACACTACGACACACCCTAGTGAACAGTGTGACGATGCTGGCCAGTGTGTCCCCTCGGGTCACACTGACAGGAGTTATATGGGAGTCCGTCAACACCCATTCAACAACGTGTTCAAATAACAGATCAGCTCTTACGTGTTCAAACATCCTGAGTAACAGTATCCCGTGGGAACAGTGGGCCCGTGGGAACATGCATCTAACTCTATGTAACTCACAGTAAAATGATAATAACAAATAGTTAATGAAAAATTAATGGTAGCGTGCGTGAGTCTTACATTTTGCTCGGCCACAACCTGGCTCAAGCTCCTGCGAGCCATGAAAAGTTATGGTTATTTAAGAAATAATACTGAGTACAGAAATAAGCAAATTATAGTTAGTAACAAGAGTTACTCCTATATCAACTAGTATTCTTGATAAGATAGATAACACACTCTACAATTGTTAGAGGATTAGAAAGATATATATATATATATATATATATATATATATATATATATAATATATATATATATATATATATATATATATATATATATATATATATATATATATATATATATATATATATATATATATATATATATATATATGTATATATATATATATATATATATATATATATATATATATATATATATATATATATATATATATATATATATATATATATATATATATATATATATATATATATATATATATATATATATATATATACATATATATATATATATATATATATATATATATATATATATATATATATATATATATATATATATATATATATGTTATAAACAAAATCAGTATGCGAAAAAAAATTCAAGCAACTCATTCAATACATATTATTCTGGAGTTAGATTCCTCCTCAAATAAGGAAGTGCTGCTGCGACTACCTTCTGAACATCCAATGTGGCTGTAGGGAATTCTATATTAGACACCCTATGTCGTAGATGACAATATAAGAGGAATACTATGAATAATAATATGAGTGCAATAGACAACGAAATAATTGAAAATCCAGAAACATGAGAAGTGTACTTAAAAGGTACAAAAGCCAAAACATCTATTGCAGAATCTAAATCTTCTTGAACCATAGATGGAAGGTGTTGGATATTTACTTCATTAATGATGGATAAGTTGATGTTTTGGGGGATTCGTTCTATACTCGGGATAGCTCTATCAATCTGGCCCAAAAAATGATCATGAGTTCCGAACAATTTGAAACTTGAACTGATAACAGTACATTGCTGTCCTAACTGAATGTGTCCCAGAAACAAATAAGATTTGGGATGATTGGGTGGGCAATGAATGAGAACATTTTGTGGTTCAGGAAAAAACAGTACGTGATATTTGTCCATACTTTCAATCCAAGGTTCAGTAACAGTAATTTCCTTAAAGGAACAGGAATGAAAAACATTTTGTTGATGCCCTAAGAGTAGTTGGTACTCACATGAGTTTGTTTGTAAATCATGAAAAACCAAGATATTGGGGAGGCAAATCAAGTTGTCAAGCAATGGTTTATGGCACAATGCTAAATCATGCAAGGAGGGATGTGCAATCAACGAGGAATTAATATTATATAAGAGTAAGTTCATGTTACAGCAAGGATGATAGTCTTTTGCAACTCTTTTGTATAATTAAAAGGGAATGGTATTACGTTCACAAGGCTGTAAATATTGGAGTCAGTGAACGGTATGTGAATAATGACCGCTTCGAGGATCACGTCAACCGTTAGTAAGGAGTAATAACTGGCCACGTGATGCAGAGGGAGAGCTGGGGTGTAACCGAATTTCGTCATCGCTTGTTTAATGATACGTGTGAGTTCCGAGAAGGGAAAAAATGATGGTGTGACAACTTGGTTTACCAGATTATTAACATCTTCCAATAAGTCAGTGAAATAATGTGCATAATAAGTGATTTGGGTATATAAACTATCAACATATGTGGAAATAGTCACCATAGCATATATAGTATTAACAGACTTTGACAGTAGTGCTACTTGTTGTGTCAGGTTATTAACAGCTAACATCATGTCATTCAAATATCTAGAATGTTGTTTTAAGACCTTAGCTTCAGCTTTAATAAACCTGTTGTTAAGAAGTTGTTGAAATTGTAAAGATGCAATCTGATTCCTAACTGAATTAAGTTCTTCCTGAGTAGCAGTACCAAACAAGTATGATTGGAGGGACCCTACAAAATTAAGCAGACCTCTCTAGCTTCTCCTCTGCTTTTCTGTGTTCATCCTGGTATTAGTATTTACTGGAGATTCAGTGTCTTGTATTATATCATACAGAATCACACAGGTACTATTCAATTTCCAGGTCCACTGGTTTAACAAAGTTGGAGGAGGAGCAACACTAGAGTTTCTGATGGACGCACTGTTGTAAAACTTGAGTAAGGTAGACCGTAAGCGAGGTACGGCCTCCATTAGTTTCACTAGATTATCGTAAGTGTAGGGTAGACCCTCCAGGCCCAACTTAACCGAGACTGTGTCCCTCACGAGGCGGACCCCACGGGGAGTCGTGAGAAGAGCGCCTGGTACTGCCATGGTGTCATATACAGGAAGACACCATAAGGACATGAGAAGGAAGAACCTGGAAAATGATGAACTTAGCAACTTCTTAAAGGCGAGGTCTTAATGAATACTGATGTGTCTATGGTGGTGATGTTGGGGTATTCGGTTCTGGTGTGGGGACAGTCTGAACAGTGGTAGAAGTTGTTTGGGTGACACTGTTTGGGGTTTGTGGAGTACTTTCTGTTGTGGTACCGGAATGATCATGTTCAGAATACTGTAAATCTTTCAAGTGGTCCTCATGTTCTTCACGAATGTCACCTGTATTTAGATGTCGAACCCTGAACTTATGTCCTTTTAAATGAGCTAAGACTCTATAGGAGCCGGAAGATTTTGGGTCAAGTTTAGGAACCTCACTTCTAGAGTTAAATTCCTGCACCATTACCAAGAGTCTGGGAGCTACGTACCTTTGATGGTTTCGCAGATTTATTAGCCTGGTTTGTGAAGGTTGCAGTGGCTTCACCTAGATTTTCCTTGATTCTTTGATGAATCAATTGAGTCGTGCGATATTTTTCCGCTGCAACTGATTTCTGGACCGCTGGACACGAAGGAGCGGGCGCTATTATGTCATACGGCAACACTTTATCAAAACCGTGTAAGGCGTGGAAGGGAGTGTCTCCAAATGACTTATGATAAGCTGAGTTTAATGAACATTGGACATCAGACAGTAATTCATCCCATTCATCATGATCAAAATTAATGTTGGTGCGAAGACACTGGAGGATCTTACGGTTCAACCTTTCTGTCAGGCCATTCGAGGCTGGATGATGTGCCATTATGTTACATTTATTTATGTTATACAATTTACAGAGTTCTTCTAATATTGAGTTATTAAATTCGCCACCATTATCTGTAACCAAAATCTTAGGAGCATTATGTCTGTCTAAGATATATTTTTTGAACGCCTTAGCGACCGTGGCTGCGTCTTTATTTTGAACTGGGACTAATTCACAATATCTCGTGAAGGCATCAGTAATTACTAAAATGTATCTGTAGCCTGCCATGGACCTAAGGAAACCTCCTAATATGTCCATATGGACTCTTTCCCATGGGTATGTAGGTAAAGGGTATTTCAACACAGTCTGCGGGGTAGTGGGACTTCCCTTGTATGTGTTACATGTTTGGCACCTCAAAATATAATCCTTAATGCTTTTCTGCATTCTTGGCCAGAAATACCTCAAACGAGTTTGCTTATAGCATTTATCTGCGCCTGGGTGTGCGGCCTGCGGTGAATCATGTGCTAACTTCAAGAAATCCAGTACTAATGTTGTTGGAATTATTGTTTGCTTAACAACACGGGCGGGTACTCCTAATTTCGCATCCCTGCACAAGACTCCCTGCGCTAAATACAATTCTCTGACTGGAACAACTGTTTTAGCATCCAATGAGGATCTTAAACCCTCTAGGTATTCTATGACAGGACCCCAGACTGGGTCATCTTGTTGATGTCGTGTCAACCTTTCTACATCAAAATCTACGGGGCTATTGCCTACAGTGACTGTACCCACTCTGCGGGAGAGTGCGTCTGCAACTGCATTGGATGAACCCGAAACAAAGCGAAAATCTGGGTCAAATGCTTGTATAGTTAAAAACCACCTCTGAAACTTTCCTGTAGGATCTTGTCCTTGAAAAATACCTAACAGTGCTCTGTGATCTATATAAACTGTAATAGGGTGACCATATATGTATTCCTTAAAATGTTTGAGTGCCCAAACAACTGCAAGGCCTTCCAATTCTGTTACTGAGTATTTCGATTCCGTCGTCGAACATGTACGGCTTGCATAAGCTATGGGAAAAAGTCTACCCCTATTTGACTCCTGCATAAGTACAGCTCCAAGACCCTGTTTACAAGCATCTGTGTGCAAAATGAAGGGTTTCTCAAAGTTGGGAAATCGAAGGGTAGGTGCTTCTATCAAGTGTCGCTTGAGCAAGTTAAACGCATTGTCTTGCGCTGTTGACCACTGGAATGTAACTCCCTGTTTCAGAAGTGAAGTGAGTGGGTTTGCGATCTTCGCGAAATTAGCGATAAACCTTCGATAATATCCTGCTAAACCAAGGAAGGATTTGACCTTGTCTGTTGTGGAAGGGACTGGCCATTCCACAATTGTTTTTACTTTATCTGCATTAGGTTGAATACCGTTTTCGTCAACGGTGTGACCTAAGTAATTAATTCTTGTCTGTAGAAAGGAACATTTGGATAACTTGACTTTTAGGTTTGCATCCCTAAGTCGCAGAAATACTCTCTCAAGACTTTTGAAATGAGAAGCAATATCTGGAGACATGACAATTATATCATCAAGATAGACCAATACTTCTTTGCCCAACATGTGACGAAAAATGTTAGTCATTAACCTTGAGAAGGTGATTGGTGAGAAATGAAGACCGAAGGGCATGCATATGAACTGCCAATGACCATCTGGCGTACTGAACGCAGTCAGGGGGCGGCTTTCCTCTGACAAGGAAATCTGCCAAAATCCGCTTAGTAAATCCAAAGTTGAAAATACCTTATTGTTACCGAGGCTATGAAGAAGCTCTGATACCACTGGTAATGGGAAACGATCTTTCAAAGTGACCTTGTTGAGTTTTCTAAAATCTATGACTGGTCTAAAAGTTCCGTCCTTTTTCGGAACGATCAGAAGTGGTGAATTCCATGGTGACCGTGATTCTTCTATGACCTTATCTTTCAACATGTCCTGAACAAGTTTGCTTGCTATGTCTCTGCGTGCGTGCGGCAAGCGATAGGCTGGGACGCAAATGGGACGTGTGTTTTTCTCTAAGTTAATAGTGTTAACATCCAAATGAGTTCTACCGAGTGGTTCTCCCGATAAGGCAATAGTAGACCTATACTGGTTAAGTAGGTCTGTTAACTGGTCAACATGCTTGGTTAATCCTACCTTGGGTATCATGTCAGGGGTGATGGTGGGGAGCTGACTCGAGCCGTGCACTGCTGAGTCAGGGGCAGGAGGAGTAGGCGGTGGTGGGTTAATGGAATGTGAGACTAGATGGATGTTAAACTCATGTAACTCCTCGTCTTGAATTCCGGACTTCAAAACGGAGAATTCCACAAGCTTGGTCCCTCTACAGAGACGGACAGGAGTGGGTCCCGTATTGGCAATGTACACGGTAACCTCTCCATCTGCGGTCTCATGAATAGAGGCATCCATCGATAGCCCTTTGACAGTTAGTGATGAAGGTTCAGCAACTACCCTTAGTACGAGATCACCCTGACTATGTCTCACTCCATGATCAGTCATCCACTTTCGAGAAAGTGAGAGAGGAACCTTCGTTAATGTGTTACTATGCAGAGTCATATTTGTTGGAAGTTTACCAGGGCAATGAGTAGAAAAATAAAAGGGGTGGGTATTATCTACCGTGAAGCAGGACGTGGGAGCAGATGTATTAATGACCCTGACTGAGTGAGAACTCTTCTCTGACAACGGCAGGAACGTATTATCAACACAAACAACATTTTCATGATAAATAGGACAGATCTTATGTTGTGCCATAGAATGGCGTCCTAGTAACAAGTTAGCAGGAAAAGTTACACCTCGAACAATGTAAGGGGTTATGGTAATGACCGAGTCGCCAATGCGAATGTTCATTTTAATAGTGCCCCTTACGTCGAGATTTTCATTTGAGATACTTTGAAGGGGTGGGTAAAAGTCTGAGTATTTAACAAGTTGAGTGCGCATTAATGGTTGAATAAAATCATAATGAATGACATCTGCTTCCGCGCCACTGTCTAGAAAGATTGTGATTGGCTTATCCTGGAAAGAACCCACTAAATCGAAACTTGTAATGTGAGAAAATGGCGAAGAACGAAAATGTCTTAAGAGTTCCTTATGTGACGGAGTCTTGTCATGAGCGAGAGATTGTCATTGTTGATGATGACATGATGAACCTGTGTTAGATGACGTCTGTCTAGCTAATGCTTGGCATTCCGCTGAAGTGTGTTTAGCGTTCTTATGATATGAACACCTGTCTGGTGTGGGGCGCGAGCGGGTGAAGGTCAGCTTGGTGTCAGACTGCAGGAAATTATGACACGGTCTGCAGCATTGTGACGACCGAGGTTGTGATGCCATGGGTCGTTGACTGCGTTTGTTGTTCTGGTCGAGGCGTGAGAAAGAGTCCGATGTGTAAGTACACACATTCGCTTTATGTCCTGGTTGGTGACACCGGAAACACGTAACCTTATGTGAGTGCTTGTCATCACTGCATCGCTTTAATTGACCGTGAGAGGAATGACTGTGTTGATCACTAGAATGTTTCCTCATACATTGGGAAGCCGACACCCTTCCCAGTGTCCTGGTGTTGTGATATCCACCTTTCTTTTTAGTGTAACTCAATACTTTCGTTACTGACCATGATGGGTCGATGTCTTCATCAAGTAACCGTCGAGCTACGTTTGGAGGCAGGTCCTTGAGAATGAAGAGTATGTGTAATAAACGCACGAGTGTTTGCACATGAGTTTCAGGCTTCATCATGGCCGACATCCAGGGTGAGGATTCGTAAGCCTGCCTAGATAACGTCATTCTTCCATGTAAGGTACTCCAGTGATCAGGGATTGACGTATCATCCGTGTATGTTGTGTTAAGAGCACGTAAAATGACGTTTAGTAGATTATCTGAGAATGATTCCTCACAACCTATTTTAAACAACGTTTTAAATTCCTCCCAAGATGTACAGTTTTGAACATCCTCTGAGTCATAAACAACCCTAGCGTAATTGTTAGGCTTGTTGAAATCAATGAGATTTTTAGCAGCCGATATAAGCGCTTTGTTTCCTGACTCACCATTATGTTCAACACTGTCCTCTACGTTCCTGATCCACCGATCAAAATTTGATAGTTTACCATCAAATAACTCGTGTGGTTCCCTAGCTTGTTTTAGTGTGAAAACTGTTTTTTGTGAAGTATCTGATTGTCCTGAGTTTTCGTGAGGTGGGTGTGGGTGTGGTAGTGTATGAGAAGGTTTCTGTGGGTCATCTGTGTCACCAGAATCTGTCAAAACGACTTTGTGCGACGTCGCCATATTAGAAGGTTGGTTCCGTTTATAGTAAGGGATCCTAGGTAATTTCCTAAGTACATATGAACCTTAACGATTACCGCATGGAATATCTTCGGACATGTAATACAATCAGACTTAAAAGCGTTTAAGTGATAATCCTCTCGAAAAAATCAAAATACAATGAACACTATTGTCCTAATCCAAAATATCTAGCCTGAATATTATTTGAAAATATTGTACTAAAATAAAGATAAATAAAAAGTATGGGATAACAATATAACATATCAATACAAGATTCTGTATGCGAAAGTAATCATCACTAAAAACAACAGTATCAATGTATGAAAACATAAGAATATATGCAAGAATAACTAAACCCTTAGATTAATTTGCTAAGCTACAAGGACGAAGTGAGTCAGTTGTTGTTCGCTGATGATACAGCGCTGGTGGCTGATTCATGTGAGAAACTGCAGAAGCTGGTGACTGAGTTTGGAAAAGTGTGTGGAAGAAGAAAGTTAAGAGTAAATGTGAATAAGAGCAAGGTTATTAGGTACAGTAGGGTTGAGGGTCAAGTCAATTGGGAGGTGAGTTTGAATGGAGAAAAACTGGAGGAAGTGAAGTGTTTTAGATATCTGGGAGTGGATCTGGCAGCGGATGGAACCATGGAAGCGGAAGTGGATCATAGGGTGGGGGAGGGGGCGAAAATCCTGGGGGCCTTGAAGAATGTGTGGAAGTCGAGAACATTATCTCGGAAAGCAAAAATGGGTATGTTTGAAGGAATAGTGGTTCCAACAATGTTGTATGGTTGCGAGGCGTGGGCTATGGATAGAGTTGTGCGCAGGAGGATGGATGTGCTGGAAATGAGATGTTTGAGGACAATGTGTGGTGTGAGGTGGTTTGATCGAGTGAGTAACGTAAGGGTAAGAGAGATGTGTGGAAATAAAAAGAGCTTGGTTGAGAGAGCAGAAGAGGGTGTTTTGAAGTGGTTTGGGCACATGGAGAGGATGAGTGAGGAAAGATTGACCAAGAGGATATATGTGTCGGAGGTGGAGGGAACAAGGAGAAGAGGGAGACCAAATTGGAGGTGGAAAGATGGAGTGAAAAAGATTTTGTGTGATCGGGGCCTGAACATGCAGGAGGGTGAAAGGAGGGCAAGGAATAGAGTGAATTGGAGCGATGTGGTATACCGGGGTTGACGTGCTGTCAGTGGATTGAATCAAGGCATGTGAAGCGTCTGGGGTAAACCATGGAAAGCTGTGTAGGTATGTATATTTGCGTGTGTGGACGTATGTATATATATGTGTATGGGGGGGGGGGGTTGGGCCATTTCTTTCGTCTGTTTCCTTGCGCTACCTCGCAAACGCGGGAGACAGCGACAAAGTATAATAAAAAAAAAAAAAATATATACATATGTCTATATTCTATCTCTGGGGATAGGGGATTAAGAATACTTCCCACGTATTCCCTGCGTGTCGTAGAAGGCGACTAAAAGGGGAGGGAGCGGGGGGCTGGAAATCCTCCCCTCTCGGTTTTTTTTTTCTTTTTTTTTTTCAATTTTCCAAAAGAAGGAACAGAGAATTGGACCAGGTGAGGGCATTCCCTCAAAGGCCCAGTCCTCTGTTCTTAACGCTACCTCGCTAATGCGGGAAATGGCGAATAGTTTGAAAGAAAAGAAATGTCTATATTGATAGACTGGGGACTAGTAACACACAAAAGGAGCATACCTCACAGAGTGAACCATTTTGACACAGTTCTTATCTGAATGGGAGATTCGCTCGCTTAGACGTCTCGGGTGTGGCGTAGCGAGGTGGAGACGTGTGCAGAGGAGCGGCTCGCTAGCAGGAAAGTTGAGTGAGCAACAAGGGCCGGACCACGCGATGCTGACGTCTGGGATGTCGCCACGGCTGCTGATGGTGCGTCTCTGGAGTGGTCGAACGGATGACCTCCACGTTGGTGTTGGCAGGATCGCTGACCTTGCTGGAGACGCGTGGATGTGATGACAACACTCCACGGTGGAGGCGCTGTGTTCCCTTGCAAGTGACACAGTGTCAGCAATGCAATAAAGACGTATCTTCACTGCCTGGAGATACGGGTGATGGAGAACGTAGTCGGCCGTGGACTCCGCCCTTAACGTCCAGTGGAGCGAGCGCCAAGACTGTCAGGTAGGCTTGTATGACTGCTGGGACCACCAGGGGTAGAAATATGAAGTAGACGTGACGGTCGTCCGCGGTCACGTAGGTTCTTACTTCGCTGGCACCACTTGTAAGGTTGCGTCGACAGGAATGAATACAGGTCTTCTTCGTGGATGGTAGTCAATGAAGATCAGGCGGCCTTTGTAGATTTATTACAAAAGAATATGTATGTACATCTGTAGTACTCTGGGCTATAGTCTTATGACACACTACGACACACTCTAGTGAACAGTGTGACGATGCTGGCCAGTGTGTTCCATCGGGTCACACTGACAGGAGTTATATGGGAGTCCGTCAACACCCATTCAACAACGTGTTCAAATAACAGATCAGCTCTTACGTGTTCAAACATCCTGAGTAACAGTATCCCGTGGGAACAGTGGGCCCGTGGGAACATGCATCTAACTCTATGTAACTCACAGTAAAATGATAATAACAAATAGTTAATTAGAAATTAATGGTAGCGTGCGTGAGTCTTACAATCATGTACAGTAGGGTGGAGAGACAAGTCAATTTGGAGGTAAGTTTGAATGGAGAAAGACTGGAGGAAGTGAAATGTTTTAGATATCTGGGAGAGAATTTAGCAGCGGATGGAACCATGGAAGCGAAAGTTGAGTCACAGGGCTGGGGAGGGGGCGAAGGTTCTGGTAGAGTTGAAGAATGTATGGAAGGTGAGAACGTTATCTCGGAGAGCAAAAATGGATATGTTTGAAGAGATAGTGGTTCCAACAATGTTATAAGTTTGCGAGGCATGGACTATACATGGGGTTGTTCGGAGGAGGGTGGATGTGTTGGAAATGAGATCTTTGAGGACAGTATGTGGTGTGAGGTGGTTTGATCGAATAAGCAGTGAAAGGGTAAGAGATGTGTGGTAATGAAAAGAATGTGGTTGAGAGGGCAGAAAATGGTGCATTGCAATGGTTTGGTCACATGAAGAGAATGAGTGAGGAAAGATTGACAAAGAGGATATATGTGTCAAAGGTGGAAGGAACGAGAAGTGGGAGACCGAATTGGAGGTGGAAGGATGAAGTGAAAAAGATTTTGAGCGATTGGGGCCTGAGCATACAGGTGGGTGAAAGGCTTGCAAGGAATAGAGTGAATTGGAACGATGTGGTATACCGGGGGACGTGCTGTCAATGGATTGAAGCAGGGCATATCAAGCGTCTGGGGTAACCCATTAAAAGTTTTATTGGGCCTAGATATGGAAAGGGAGCTGTGTTTTTGGTGCATTACACATAACAGCTAGAGACTGAGTGTGAACGAATATGGCCTTTGTTGTCCTTTCCTAGCGCTACCTCGCACGCGCGCGGGGGGAGAGGGGAGGTGCCATTTCGTGTGTGTCGGGGTGTCGACGAGATTGCATGAAGGAAGGAAGTATGAATTTGTACACGTGTATATATGTATATGTCTGTATATGTATATGTATGTATACGTTGAAATGTATAGGTAGGTATATGTGAGCGCAAGGACGTGTATTTATATACATGTGTATGTGGGTGGGTTGGGCCATTCTTTCGTCAGTTTCCTTGCGCTACTTCGTTAACACAAGAGACAGCGACAAAGTGTAATGAATAGATAAATAGATAAATGATTAAATATGGATATAAATATTCTTTCTTTCTTTCAAACCATTCGCCATTTCCCGCATTAGCGAGGTAGAGTTAAGAACAAAGGATTGGGCCTTTGAGGGAATAATCCTCACCTGGCCCTCTTCTCTGTTCCTTCTTTTGGAAAATTAAAAAAAAACGAGAGGAAGGATTTCCAACATCCTGCTCACTCCCCTTTTAGTCGCCTTCTACGACACGCAGGGAATACGTGGGAAGTATTCTTTCTCCCCTATCCCCAGGGGATATATATACACACGTACACAAGCCTTACATCCTCGATAAAAACTTTTCACTGCTTCTAACAACTTGCATCCCACATCATATATTCTTAGTACCTTCCACAGAACATCTCTATCAACTCTATCATATGCCTTCTCCAGATCCATAAATACTACATACAAATCCATTTGCTTTTCTAAGTATTTCTCACATACATTCTTCAAAGCAAACAACTGATCCACAAATCCTCTACCACTTCTGAAACCACACTGCTCTTCACCAGTCTGATGCTCTGTAAATGCCTTCACCCTCTCAATCAATACCCACCCAAAATTTCCCAGGAATACTCAAGAAACTTATACCTCTGTTATTTGAGCACTCACTCTTATCTCCTTTGCCTTTGTACAATGGCACTATGCACGCATTCCGCCAATCCTCAGGCACCTCACCATGAATCATACATACATTAAATAACCTTACCAACCAGTCAACTATACAGTCATCCCCTATTTTGAGGGAATAGTCGTTCCAACAATGTTGTATGGTTGCGAAGCGTGGGCTGTGGATAGAGTTGTGCGCAGGAGGGTGGATGTGCTGGAAATGAGATGTTTGAGGACAATATGTGGTAGGAGGTGGTTTGATCGAGTAAGTAATGTAAGTGTAAGAGAGATGTGTGGAAATAAAAAAATATATATATATATATATATATATATATATATATATATATATATATATATATATATATATATATATATATATATATATATATATATATATATATATATATATACGTATATATATATATATATATATATATATATATATATATATATATATATATATATATATATACATATATATATATATATATATATATATATATATATATATATATATATATATATATATATATATATATATACATATATATATATATATATATATATATATATATATATATATATCTTTCTTTTTCTTTCATACTATTCGCCATTTCCCGCATTAGCGAGGTAGCGTTAAGAACAGAGGACTGGGCCTTTTAGGGAATATCCTCACCAGGCCCCCTTCTCTGTTCCTTCTTTTGGAAAATAAAAAAGAAAAAAAAATTGAGAGGGGAGGATTTCCAGCCCCCCGCTCCCTTCCCTTTTAGTCGCCTTCTACGACACGCAGGGAATACGTGGGAAGTATTCTTTCTCCCCTATCCCCAGGGGACGTGTGTGGACGTATGTATATACATGTATATACATGTGTATGGGGGGGGGGGTTGGGCCATTTCTTTCGTCTGTTTCCTTGCGCTACCTCGCAAACGCGGGAGACAGCGACAAAGTATAATAAAAAAAATAGAAAAAAAAAAAATATATATATATATATATATATATATATATATATATATATATATATATATATATATATATATATATTTTTTTTTTCTATTTTTTTTATTATACTTTGTCGCTGTCTCCCGCGTTTGCGAGGTAGCGCAAGGAAACAGACGAAAGAAATGGCCCCACCCCCCCCCCCCCCATACACATGTATATACATACGTCCACACACGCAAATATACATACCTACACAGCTTTCCATGGTTTACCCCAGACGCTTCACATGCCCTAATTCAATCCACTGACACCAAGTCAACCCCGGTATATCACATCGCTCCAATTCACTCTATTCCTTGCCCTCCTTTCACCCTCCTGCATGTTCAGGCCCCGATCACACAAAATCTTTTTCACTCCACCTTTCCACCTCCAATTTGGTCTCCCTCTTCTCCTTGTTCCCTCCACCTCCGACAGATATATCCTCTTGGTCAATCTTTCCTCACTCATCCTCTCCATGTGCCCAAACCACTTCAAAACACCCTCTTCTGCTCTCTCAACCACGCTCTTTTTATTTCCACACATCTCTCTTACCCTTACGTTACTCACTCGATCAAACCACCTCAAACCACACATTGTCCTCAAACATCTCATTTCCAGCACATCCATCCTCCTGCGCACAACTCTATCCATAGCCTACGCCTCGCAACCATACAGCATTGTTGGAACCACTATTCCTTCAAACATACCCATTTTTGCTTTCCGAGATAATGTTCTCGACTTCCACACATTCTTCAAGGCCCCCAGGATTTTCGCCCCCTCCCCCCCCCTATGATCCACTTCCGCTTCCATGGTTCCATCCGCTGCCAGATCCACTCCCAGATATCTAAAACACTTCACTTCCTCCAGTTTTTCTCCATTCAAACTCACCTCCCAATTGACTTGACCCTCAACCCTACTGTACCTAATAACCTTGCTCTTATTCACATTTACTCTTAACTTTCTTCTTCCACACACTTTTCCAAACTCAGTCACCAGCTTCTGCAGTTTCTCACATGAATCAGCCACCAGCGCTGTATCATCAGCGAACAACAACTGACTCACTTCCCAAGCTCTCTCATCCCCAACAGACTTCATACTTGCCCCTCTTTCCAAAACTCTTGCATTTACTTCCTTAACAACCCCATCCATAAACAAATTAAACAACCATGGAGACATCATACACCCCTGCCGCAAACCTACATTCACTGAGAACCAATCACTTTCCTCTCTTCCTACACGTACACATGCCTTACATTCAAACTCCCTGGGGATAGGGGATTAAGAATACTTCCTCTGTATTCCCTGCGTGTCGTAGAAGGCGACTAAAAGGGGAGGGAGCGGGGGGCTGGAAATCCTCTCCTATCTGTTTTTTTTAATTTTCCAAAGGAAGGAACAGAGAATTGGGCCAGGTGAGGGTATTCCCTCAAAGGCCCAGTCCCTCTGTTCTTAACGCTACCTCGCTAATGCGGGAAATGGCGAATAGTTTGAAAGAAGAAAAAAAGAATATATATATATATATATATATATATATATATATATATATATATATATATATATATATATATATATATATATATATATATATATATATTATTATATTTATTATATTTTTATTATACTTTGTCGCTGTCTCCCGCGTTTGCGAGGTAGCGCAAGGAAACAGACGAAAGAAATGGCCCAACCCCCCCCATACACATGTATATACATACGTCCACACAGGCAAATATACATACCTACACAGCTTTTCATTGTTTACCCCAGACGCTTCACGTGCCTTGATTCAATCCACTGACAGCACGCCAACCCCGGTATACCACATCGCTCCAATTCACTCTATTCCTTGCCCTCCTTTCACCCTCCTGCATGTTCAGGCCCCGATCACACAAAATCTTTTTCACTCCATCTTTCCACCTCCCATTTGGTCTCCCTCTTCTCGTTCCCTCCACCTCCGACACATATATCCTCTTGGTCAATCTTTCCTCACTCATTCTCTCCATGTGCCCAAACCACTTCAAAACACACTCTTCTGCTCTCTCAACCACGCTCTTTTTATTTCCACACATCTCTCTTACCCTTACGTTACTCACTCGATCAAACCACCACACACCACACATTGTCCTCAAACATCTCATTTCCAGCACATCCATCCTCCTGCGCACAACTCTATACATAACCCACGCCTCGCAACCATACAACATTGTTGGAACCACTATTCCTTCAAACATACCCATTTTTGCTTTCCGAGATAACGTTCTCGACTTCCACACATTCTTCAAGGCCCCGAGAATTTTCGCCCCCTCCCCCACCCTATGATCCACTTCCGCTTCCATGGTTCCATCCGCTGCCCGATCCACTCCCAGATATCTAAAACATTTCACTTCCTCCAGTTTTTCTCCATTCAAACTCACCTCCCAATTGACTTGACCTTCAACCCTACTGTACCTAATAACCTTGTGGAAGAAAAAAGTTAAGAGTAAATATATATATATATATATATATATATTGTGAGAGGGTTAGGGAAAATGATTTGGTAAACAGAGAAGAGGTAGTAAAAGCTTTGCGGAAGATGAAAGCCGGCAAGGCAGCAGGTTTGGATGGTATTGCAGTGGAATTTATTAAGAAAGGGGGTGACTGTATTGTTGACTGGTTGGTAAGGTTATTTAATGTATGTATGACTCATGGTGAGGTGCCTGAGGATTGGCGGAATGCGTGCATAGTGCCATTGTACAAAGGCAAAGGGGATAAGAGTGAGTGCTCAAATTACAGAGGTATAAGTTTGTTGAGTATTCCTGGTAAATTATATGGGAGGGTATTGATTGAGAGGGTGAAGGCATGTACAGAGCATCAGATTGGGGAAGAGCAGTGCGGTTTCAGAAGTGGTAGAGGATGTGTGGATCAGGTGTTTGCTTTGAAGAATGTATGTGAGAAATACTTAGAAAAGCAAATGGATTTGTATGTAGCATTTATGGATCTGGAGAAGGCATATGATAGAGTTGATAGAGATGCTCTGTGGAAGGTATTAAGAATATATGGTGTGGGAGGCAAGTTGTTAGAAGCAGTGAAAAGTTTTTATCGAGGATGTAAGGCATGTGTACGCGTAGGAAGAGAGGAAAGTGATTGGTTCTCAGTGAATGTAGGTTTGCGGCAGGGGTGTGTGATGTCTCCATGGTTGTTTAATTTGTTTATGGATGGGGTTGTAAGGGAGGTAAATGCAAGAGTCCTGGAAAGAGGGGCAAGTATGAAGTCTGTTGGGGATGAGAGAGCTTGGGAAGTGAGTCAGTTGTTGTTCGCTGATGATACAGCGCTGGTGGCTGATTCATGTGAGAAACTGCAGAAGCTGGTGACTGAGTTTGGTAAAGTGTGTGGAAGAAGAAAGTTGAGAGTAAATGTGAATAAGAGCAAGGTTATTAGGTACAGTAGGGGTGAGGGTCAAGTCAATTGGGAGGTGAGTTTGAATGGAGAAAAACTGGAGGAAGTGAAGTGTTTTAGATATCTGGGAGTGGATCTGTCAGCGGATGGAACCATGGAAGCGGAAGTGGATCATAGGGTGGGGGAGGGGGCGAAAATTTTGGGAGCCTTGAAAAATTTGTGGAAGTCGAGAACATTATCTCGGAAAGCAAAAATGGGTATGTTTGAGGGAATAGTGGTTCCAACAATGTTGTATGGTTGCGAGGCGTGGGCTATGGATAGAGATGTGCGCAGGAGGATGGATGTGCTGGAAATGAGATGTTTGAGGACAATGTGTGGTGTGAGGTGGTTTGATCGAGTAAGTAACGTAAGGGTAAGAGAGATGTGTGGAAATAAAAAGAGCGTGGTTGAGAGAGCAGAAGAGGGTGTTTTGAAATGGTTTGGGCACATGGAGAGAATGAGTGAGGAGAGATTGACCAAGAGGATATATGTGTCGGAGGTGGAGGGAACGAGGAGAAGAGGGAGACCAAATTGGAGGTGGAAAGATGGAGTGAAAAAGATTTTGTGTGATCGGGGCCTGAACATGCAGGAGGGTGAAAGGAGGGCAAGAAATAGAGTGAATTGGAGTCATGTGGTATACAGGGGTTGACGTGCTGTCAGTGGATTGAAGCAAGGCATGTGAAGCGTCTGGGGTAAACCATGGAAAGCTGTGTAGGTATGTATATTTGCGTGTGTGGACGTGTGTATGTACATGTGTATGGGGGGGGGGGGTGGGCCCATTTCTTTCCTCTGTTTCCTTGCGCTACCTCGCAAACGCGGGAGACAGCGACAAAGTATAAAAAAAAATATATATATATATGTATATATATATATATATATATATATATATATATATATATATATATATATATATATATATATATATATATATATATATATATATATATATATATATATATATATATATATATATATATATATATATATATATATATATATATTTATATATATATATATATATATATATATATATATATATATATATATATATATATATATATATATATATATATATATATATATATATATATATATATATATATATATATATATATATATAATATATGTACATATATATATATATATATATATATATATATATATATATATATATATATATATATATATATATATATCTTTCTTCTTTCTTTTATACTATTCGCCATTTCCCGCGTTAGCGAGGTAGCATTAAGAACAGAGGACTGGGCCTTTGAGGGAATACCCTCACCTGGCCCAATTCTCTGTTCCTTCTTTTGGAAAAAAAAAAAAAAAAAAAAAAAACGAGAGGGGAGGATTTCCAGCCCCCCGCTCCCTCCCCTTTTAGTCGCCTTCTACGACACGCAGGGAATACGTGGGAAGTATTCTTAATCCCCTATCCCCAGGGATAATATATATATATATATATATATATATATATATATATATATATATATATATATATATATATATATATATATATATATATATATATATATATATAAATATGTATATATTTATATATGTCTTTGGGGTAAAGTAAGGGATTACTGAGAGGACAAGAGCAAGGGAAGGAGTAGCACTACTCCTGAAACAGGAGTTGTGGGAGTATGTGATTGAGTGTAAGAAAGTAAATTCTAGATTGATATGGGCAAAACTGAAAGTTGATGGAGAGAGATGGGTGATTATTGGTGCATATGCACCTGGGTATGAGAAGGAAGATCATAAGTGGCAAATGTTTTGGGAGCAGTTGAATGAGTGTGTTAGTGGTTTTGATGCACGAGACCGGGTTATAGTGATGGATGATTTGAATGCAAAGGTGAGTAATCTGGCAGTTGAGGGAATAATTGGCATACATGGGGTGTTCAGTGTTGTAATTGAAAATGTTGAAGAGCTTGTAGATTTATGTGCTGAAAAATGACTGGTGATTGGGAATACCTGGTTTAAAAAGCGAGATATACATAAGTATACCCATGTAAGTAGGAGAAATGGCCAGAGAGCGTTATTGGATTACGTGTTAATTGATAGGCGACCGAAAGAGAGACTTTTGGATGTTAATGTGCTGAGAGGTGCAACTGGAGGGATGTCTGATCATAATCTTGTGGAGGCGAAGGTGAAGATTTGTAGGGGTCTTCAGAAAGGGAGAGAGAATATTGGGGTGAAGAGAGTACTGAGAGTAAGCGAGCTTGGGAAGGAGTCTTGTGTTAGGAAGTACCAGTAGAGATTGAGTACAGAATGGAAAAAGGTGAGAACAAAGGATTTAAGGGGAATGGGAGAGATGTGATGTATTTAGGGAAGCAGTGATCGCAAAAGATGCTTGTGGCATGAGAAGTGTGGGAGGTGGGTTGATTAGAAAAGGTAGTGAGTGGTGGGATGAAGAAGTAAGATTATTAGTGAAAGAGAATAGAGAGGCATCTGGACGATTTTTGCAGGTAAGAAATGCAAATGAGTGGGAGATGTATAAAAGAAAGAGGCAGGAGATCAAGAGAAAGTTGCAAGAGGTGAAAAAGAGTGCAAATGAGAGTTGGGGTGAGAGAGTATCATTAAATTTTAGGGAGAATAAAAAGATGTTTTGGAAGGGGGTAAATAAAGTGCGTAAGACAAGGGAGCAAATGGGAACTTCAGTGATGGTGGCTAATGGGGAGATGATAATATGTAGTGGTGATGTGAGAAGAAGTTGGAGCGAGTATTTTGAAGGTTTATTGAATGTGTTTGATGATAGACTGGCAGATATAGGTTGTTTTGGTCGAGATGGTGTGCAAAGTGAGAGGGTTAGGGAAAATAATTTGGTATACAGAGAAGAGGTAGTAAAAGCTTTGCGGAAGATGAAGCCGGCAAGGCAGCAGGTTTGGATGGTATTGCAGTGGAATTTATTGAAAAAGGGGGTGACTGTATTGTTTACTAGTTGGTAAGGATATTTAATATATGCTTGATTCATGGTGAGGTGCCTGAGGACTGTCGAAATGCTTGCATAGTTCCATTGTACAAAGGCAAAGGGGATAAGAGTGAGTGCTCAAATTACAGAGGTATAAGTTTGTTGAGTATTCCTTGTAAATTATATGGGAGGGTATTGATTGACAGGGTGAAGGCATATACAGATCATCAGATTGGGGAAGAGCAATGTGGTCTCAGAGGTGGTAGATGATTTGTTGATCAGGTGTTTGCTTTGAAGATTGTATGTGATAAATACTTAGAAAGGAAATGGATTTGTTTGTAGCATTCATATATCTGGAGAAGGCATATGATCGATTTGATAGAGATGCTCTGTTGAACTTATTAAGAATATATGGTGTGGGAGGCAAGTTGTTAGAAGTAGTGAAAAGTTTTTATCGAGGATGTAAGGCATGTGTACGTGTAGGGAGAGAGGAAAGTGATTGGTTCTCAGTGAATGTAGGTTTGCGTCAGGGGTGGGTGATGTTTCCATGGTTGTATAAGTTTTTTATGGATGGGGTTGTTAGGGAGGTGAATGCAAGAGTTTTGGAAAGAGGGGCAAATAAGCAGTCTGTTGTGGATGAGAGAGCATGGGAAGTGAGTCACTTGTTGTTCGCTGATGATACAGCGCTGGTGGCTGATTCATATGAGAAACTGCAGAATCTGTTGAGTTTGGTAAAGTGTGTGAAAGGAGAAAGTTAAGAGTAAATGTGAATAAGAGCAAGGTTATTAGGTACAGAGTTTTGGAAAGAGGTGCAAGTAAGCAGTCTGTTGTGGATGAGAGAGCATGGGAAGTGAGTCACTTGTTGTTCGCTGATGATACAGCGCTGGTGGCTGATTCATATGAGAAACTGCAGAAGCTGTTGAGTTTGGTAAAGTGTGTAAAAGAAGAAAGTTAAGAGTAAATGTGAATAAGAGCAAGGTTATTAGGTACAGTAGGGTTGAGGGTCAAGTCAATTTGGACGTAAGTTAGAATGGAGAAAAACTGGATGGAGTGAAGTGTTTTAGATATCTGGGAGTGGATCTGGCAGCGGATGGAACCATGGAAGCGGAAGTGAATTATGGGGTTGGGGGAGGGGGCGAGAATTTTGGGAGCATTGAAGAATGTTTGGAAGTCGAGAACATTATCTCGAAAAGCAAAAATGGGTATGTTTGAAGGAATAGTGGTTCCAATAATGTTGTATGGTTGCGAGGCGTGGGCTACGGATAGAGTGGTGCGCAGGAGGGTGGATATGCTGCTAATGATATGTTTGGGGACAATATGTGGTGGGAGGTGGTTTGATCGAGTAAGTAATATAAGGGTAAGAGAGATGTGTGGAAATAAAAAGAGTGTGGTTGAAAGAGCAGATGAGGGTGTTTTGAAATGGTTTGGTTACATGGAGAGAATGAGTGAAAAAAGATTGACCAAGAGGATATATGTGTCGGAGGTGGAGGGAACGTGGAGAAGTGGGAGACCAAATTGGAGGTGGAAAGATTGAGTGAAAAAGATTTTGATTGATCGGGGCCTGAACATGCAGGAGGGTGAAAGGCGTGCAAGGATAGAGTGAATTGGAACGATGTGGTATACCGGGGGTAGACGTGCTGTCAATGGATTAAACCAGGGCATGTGAAGCGTCTGGGGTAAACCATGGAAAGTTCTGTGGGGCCTCGATATGGAGAGGGAGCTGTGGTTTCGGTGCATTATTACATGATAGCTAGAGACTGAGTGTGGACGAATGTCGCCTTTGTCTGTCTTTTCCTAGCGCTTCCCCGCACACATGAGGGGGGAGGGGATTTTTATTCCATGTGTGGCGAGGTGTCGGCGGGAATAAATAAAGGCAGATAGTATGAATTATGTACATGTGTATATATGTATATGTTTGTGTTTGTATATATATATGAGTACATTGAGATGTATAGGTATGTATATTTGCGTGTGTGGACGTGTATGTATATACATGTGTATATGGGTGGGTTGGGCTATTCTTTCGTTTGTTTCCTTGCGCTACCTCGCTAACGCGGGAGAGAGCGACAAAGCGAAATAAATAAATAAATATATATATAAATGTATATATATATATATATATATATATATATATATATATATATATATATATATATATATTTTTTTTTTTTTTTCTTTTTTTTTTTTGCTTTGTCGCTGTCTCCCGCGTTTGCGAGGTAGCGCAAGGAAACAGACGAAAGAAATGGCCCAACCCGCCACCATACACATGTATATACATACGTCCACACACGCAAATATACATACCTACACAGCTTTCCATGGTTTACCCCAGACGCTTCACATGCCTTGATTCAATCCACTGACAGCACGTCAACCCCGGTATACCACATCGCTCCAATTCACTCTATTCCTTGCCCTCCTTTCACCCTCCTGCATGTTCAGGCCCCGATCACAAAAAATCTTTTTCACTCCATCTTTCCACCGTCAATTTGGTCTCCCTCTTCTCCTCGTTCCATACACCTACGACACACATATCCTCTTGGTCAATCTTTCCTCACTCATTCTCTCCATGTGACCAAACGATTTCAAAACAATCTGTTCTGCTCTCTCAACCACGCTCTTTTTATTTCCACACATCTCTCTTACCCTTACGTTACTTACTCGATCAAACCACCTCACACCACACATTGTCCTCAAACATCTCATTTCCAGCACATCCATCCTCCTGCGCACAACTCTATCCATAGTCCACGCCTCGCAACCATACAACATTGTTGGAACCACTATTCCTTCAAACATACCCATTTTTGCTTTCCGAGATAATGTTCTCGACTTCCACACATTCTTCAAGGCTCCCAGAATTTTCGCCCCCTCCCCCACACTATGATCCACTTCCGATTCCATGTTTCCATCCGCTGCCAGATCCACTCCCAGATATCTAAAACACTTCACTTCCTCCAGTTTTTCTCCATTCAAACTCACCTCCCAATTGACTTGACCCTCAACCCTACTGTACCTAATAACCTTGCTCTTATTCACATTTACTCTTAACTTTCTTCTTTCACACACTTTACCAAACTCAGTCACCATCTTCTACAGTTTCTCACATGAATCAGCCACCAGCGCTGTATCATCAGCGAACAACAACTGACTCACTTCCCAAGCTCTCTCATCCCCAACAGACTTCATACTTGCCCCTCTTTCCAAAACTCTTGCATTCACCTCCCTAACAACCACATCCATAAACAAATTAAACAACCATGGAGACATCACACACCGCTGCCGCAAACCTACATTCATTGAGAACCAATCACTTTCCTCTCTTCCTACACGTACACATGCCTTACATCCTCGATAAAAACATTTCACTGCTTGTAACAACTTGCCTCCCACACCATATATTCTTAATACCTTCCACAGAGCATCTCTATCAACTCTATCATATGCCTTCTCCAGATCCATAAATGCTACATAGAAATCCATGTGCTTTTCTAAGTATTTCTCACATACATTCTTTAAAGCAAACACCTGATCCACACATCCTCTACCACTTCTGAAAACACACTGCTCTTCCCCAGTCTGATGCTCTGTACATGCCTTCACCCTCTCAATCAATACCCTCCCATATAATTTGCCAGGAATACTCAACAAACTTATACCTCTGTAATTTGAGCACTCACTCTTATCCCCTTTGCCTTTGTAGAATGGCACTATGCACGCATTCAGCCAATCCTCAGGCACCTCACCATGAGTCATACATACATTAAATAACCTTACCAACCAGTCAACATAACAGTCACACCCTTTTTTAATAAATTCCACTGCAATACCATCCAAACCTGCTGCCTTGCCGGCTTTCATCTTCCGCAAAGCTTTTACTCCCTCTTCTGTGTTTACCAAATCATTTTCCCTAACCCTCGCACTTTGCACACCACCTCGACCAAAACACCCTAAATCTGCCACTCTATCATCAAACACATTCAACAAACCTTCAAAATACTCACTCCATCTCCTTCTCACATCACCACTACTTGTTATCACCTCCCCATTTGCGCCCTTCACTGAAGTTCCCATTTGCTCCCTTGTCTTACGCACTTTATTTACCTCCTTCCAGAACATCTTTTTATTCTCCCTAAAATTTAATGATACTTTCTCACCCCAACTCTCATTTGCCCTTTTTTTCACCTCTTGCAACTCTCTCTTGACCTCCTGTCTCTTTCTTTTATACGTCTCCCATTCAATTTCATTTTTTCCCTGCAAAAATTGTCCAAATGCCTGTAGTGATAGTTTTCATACATGGTGCTTTGACAAGAAAATAGTGAAATTGGAAAAAATGTAGCTTAGACATTGAAGCTTATTGATACAGTGGTTAAATTGATGAGAACTACTATTGACGTTTGTGTAAATGAATTAAACATTTCCTTTCCATAGCCAGAGGTTGAACCATTATGTGACATTCATTCTTTCATTTCATTTCAAGCTAGAAGTTTCAGTTTTCTAAATTGTTTCTTACATTTTTCACATGTATATAAATGTATGTGTGTGTGTATCTATATGTGCGTGTGTGTGTGTATGTGTGTGTATGTGTATATATATATATATATATATATATATATATATATATATATATATATATATATATATATATATATATATATATATATATGTATGTATATTATCCCTGGGATAGGGGTGAAAGAATACTTCCCACGCATTCCTCGCGTGTCGTAGAAAGCGACTAGAGGGAACGGGAGCGGGGGGCCAGAAATCCTCCCCTCCTTGTATTTTTTAACTTTCTAAAATGAGAAACAGAAGAAGGAGTCACGCGGGGAGTTCTCATCCTCCTCGAAGGCTCAGATTGGGGTGCCTAAATGTTTGTGGATGTAACCAAGATGTGAAAAAAGGAGAGATAGGTAGTATGTTTGAGGAAAGGAACCTGGATGTTTTGGCTCTGAGTGAAACGAAGCTCAAGGGTAAAGGGGAAGAGTGGTTTGGGAATGTCTTGGGAGTAAAGTCAGGGGTTAGTGAGAGGACAATAGCAAGGGAAGTAGTAGCAGTACTCCTGAAACATGAGTTGTGGAAGTATGTGATAGAATGTAAGAAAGTAAATTCTCGATTAATATGGGTAAAACTGAAAGTTGATGGAGAGAGATGGGTGATTATTGGTGCATATGCACCTGGGCATGAGAAGAAAGATCATGAGAGGCAAGTGTTTTGGGAGCAGCTAAATGAGTGTGTTAGTGGTTTTGATGCACGAGACCGGGTTATAGTGTTGGGTGATTTGAATGCAAAGGTGAGTAATGTGGCAGTTGAGGGAATAATTGGTATACATGGGGTGTTCAGTGTTGTAAATAGAAATGGTGAAGAGCTTGTAGATTTATGTGCTGAAAAAGGACTGATGATTGGGAATACCTGGTTTAAAAAGCGAGATATACATAAGTATACTTATGTAAGTAGGAGAGATGGCCAGAGAGCGTTATTGGATTACGTGTTAATTGACAGGCGCGCGAAAGAGAGACTTTTGGATGTTAATGTGCTGAGAGGTGCAACTGGAGGGATGTCTGATCATTATCTTGTGGAGGCTAAGGTGAAGATTTATATGGGTTTTCAGAAAAGAAGAGCGAATGTTGGGGTAAAGAGGGAGGTGAGAGTAAGTGAGCTTGGGAAGGAGACTTGTGTGAGGAAGTACCAGGAGAGACTGAGTACAGAATGGAAAAAGGTGAGAACAGTGGAAGTAAGGGGAGCGGGGGAGGAATGGGATGTATTTATGGAATCAGTGATGGATTGCGCAAAAGATGCTTGTGGCATGAGAAGAGTGGGAGGTGGGTTGATTAGAAAGGGTAGTGAGTGAGGGGATAAAGAAGTAAGAGTATTAGTGAAAGAGAAGAGAGAGGCATTTGGACGATTTTTGCAGGGAAAAAATGCAATTGAGTGGGAGATGTATAAAAGAAAGAGACAGGAGGTCAAGAGAAAGGTGCAAGAGGTGAAAAAAGGGCAAATGAGAGTTGGGGTGAGAGAGTATCATTAAATTTTAGGGAGAATAAAAAGATGTTCTGGAAGGAGGTAAATAAAGTGCGTAAGACAAGGGAGCAAATGGGAACTTCAGTGAAGGGCGCAAATGGGGAGGTGATAACAAGTAGTGGTGATGTGAGAAGGAGATGGAGTTAGTATTTTTAAGGTTTGTTGAATGTGTTTGATGATAGAGTGGCAGATATAGGGTGTTTTGGTCGAGGTGGTGTGCAAAGTGAGAGGATTAGGGAAAATGATTTGGTAAAAAGAGAGGAGGTAGTGAAAGCTTTGCGGAAGATGAAAGCCGGCAAGGCAGCAGGTTTGGATGGTATTGCAGTGGAATTTATTAAAAAAGGGGGTGACTGTATTGTTGACTGTTTGGTAAGGTTATTTAATGTATGTATGACTCATGGTGAGGTGCCTGAGGATTTACGGAATGCGTGCATAGTGCCATTGTACAAAGGCAAAGGGGATAAGAGTGAGTGCTCAAATTACAGAGGTATAAGTTTGTTGAGTATTCCTGGTAAATTATATGGGAGGGTATTGTTTGAGAGGGTGAAGGCATGTACAGAGCATCAGATTGGGGAAGAGCAGTGTGGTTTCAGAAGTGGTAGAGGATGTGTGGATCAGGTGTTTGCTTTGAAGAATGTATGTGAGAAATACTTAGAAAAGCAAATGGATTTGTATGTAGCATTTATGGATCTGGAGAAGGCATATGATAGAGTTGATAGAGATGCTCTGTGGAAGGTATTAAGAATATATGGTGTCGGAGGAAAGTTGTTAGAAGCAGTGAAAAGTTTTTATCGAGGATGTAAGGCATGTGTACGTGTAGGAAGAGAGGAAAGTGATTGGTTCTCAGTGAATGTAGGTTTGCGGCAGGGGGTGTGTGATGTCTCCATGGTTGTTTAATTTGTTTATGGATTGGGTTGTTAGGGAGGTAAATGCAAGAGTTTTGGAAAGAGGGGCAAGTATGAAGTCTGTTGGGGATGAGAGAGCTTGGGAAGTGAGTCAGTTGTTGTTCGCTGATGATACAGCGCTGGTGGCTGATTCATGTGAGAAACTGCAGAAGCTGGTGACTGATATTGGCAAAGTGTGTGGAAGAAGAAAGTTAAGAGTAAATGTGAATAAGAGCAAGGTTATTAGGTACAGTAGGGTTGAGGGTCAAGTCAATTGGGAGGTGAGTTTGAATGGAGAAAAACTGGAGGAAGTGAAGTGTTTTAGATATCTGGGAGTGGATCTGGCAGCGGATGGAACCATGGAAGCTTAAGTGGATCATAGGGTGGTGGAGGGGGCGAAAATTCTGGGAGCCTTGAAGAATGTGTGGAAGTCGAGAACATTATCTCGGAAAGCAAAAATGGGTATGTTTGAAGGAATAGTGGTTCCAACAATGTTGTATGGTTGCGAGGCGTGGGCTATGGATAGAGTTGTGCGCAGGAGGATGGATGTGCTGGAAATGAGATGTTTGAGGACAATGTGTGGTGTGAGGTGGTTTGATCGAGTGAGTAACGTAAGGGTAAGAGAGATGAGTGGAAATAAAAAGAGCGTGGTTGAGAGAGCAGAAGAGGGTGTTTTGAAGTGGTTTGGGCACATGGAGAGAATGAGTTAGGAAAGATTGACCAAGAGGATATATGTGTCGGAGGTGGAGGGAACGAGGAGAAGAGGGAGACCAAATTAGTGGTGGAAAGATGGAGTGAAAAAGATTTTGTGTGATCGGGGCCTGAACATGCAGGAGGGTGAAAGGAGGGCAAGGAATAGAGTGAATTGGAGCGATGTGGTATACCGGGGTTGACGTGCTGTCAGTGGATTGAATCAAGGCATGTGAAGCGTCTGGGGTAAACCATGGAAAGCTGTGTAGGTATGTATATTTGCGTGTGTGGACGTATGTATATACATGTGTATGGGGGGGGGGGTTGGGCCATTTCTTTCGTCTGTTTCCTTGCGCTACCTCGCAAACGCGGGAGACAGCGACAAAGAATAATAAAATAATAAACAAAATAATATATATATATATATATATATATATATATATATTTTTTTTTTTATTTTACATACAACATTCTTGGAACCGCTATTCCTTCAAACATACCTATTTTTGCTTTCCGAGATAATGTTCTTGACTTCCACAAGTTCCAGGATTTTCGCCCCCCCCCCCAACCCTATGATCTATTTCCGCTTCCATGGTTCTAACCGCTGCCAGATCCACTCCCAGATATCTAAAACACTTTACTTCTTCCAGTTTTTCTCCAATCAAACTTACCTCCCAATTGACTTGACCCTCAACCCTACTGTACCTAATTACCTTGCTCTTATTCACATTTACTCTTAACTTTCTTCTTTCACACACTTTACCAAAAACAGTCACCAGCTTCTGCAGTTTCTGACATGAATCAGCCACCAGCGCTGTATCATCAGCGAACAACAATTGACTCACTTCCCAAGCACTCTAATCCACAACAGACTTCATACTTTACCCTCTTTCCAAAACTCTTGCATTTACCTCCCTAACAACCCCATCCATAAAAAAATTAAACAACCATGGAGACATCACACACCCCTGCCGCAAACCTACTTTCACTGAGAACCAATCACTTTCCTCTCTTCCTACACGTACACATGCCTTACATCCTCGATAAAAACTTTTCACTGCTTCTAACAACTTTCCTCCCACACCATATATTCTTAATACCTTCCACAGAGCATCTCTATCAACTCTATCATATGCCTTCTCCAGATCCAAAAATGCTACATACAAATCCATTTGCTTTTCTAAGTATTTCTCACATACATTCTTCAAGGCAAACACCTGATCCACACATCCTCTACCACTTCTGAAACCACACTGCTCCTCCCCAATCTGATGCTCTGTACATGACTTCACCCTCTCAATCAATACCCTTCCGTATAATTTACCACGAATACTCAACAAACTTATACCTCTGGAATTTGAGAACTCACTCTTATCCCCTTTGCCTTTGTACAATGGCACTATGCACGCATTCCGCCAATCCTCAGGCACCTCACCATGAGTCATACATCCATTAAATAACCTTACCAACCAGTCAATAATACAGTCACCCCCTTTTTTAAAGAATTCCACTGCAATACCATCCAAACCTGCTGCCTTGCCGGCTTTCATCTTCCGCAAAGCTTTTACTACCTCGTCTCTGTTTACCAAATCATTTTCCCTAACCCCCTCACTTTGCACACCACCTCGACCAAAACACCCTATATCTGCCACTCTATCATCAAACACATTCAACAAACCTTCAAAATGAGTACTTACTCCATCTCCTTCTCACATCACCACTACTTGTTATCACCTCCCCATTTACAGAGGGTGAAGAGGGTGGTGAGAGTAAGTGAGCTTGGGAAGGAGACTTGTGTGAGGAAGTACCAGGAGAGACTGAGTACAGAATGGAAAAAGGTGAGAACAATGGAAGTAAGGGGAGTGGGGGAGGAATGGGATGTATTTAGGGAATCAGTGATGGATTGCGCAAAAGATGCTTGTGGCATGAGAAGAGTGGGAGGTGGGTTGATTAGAAAGGGCAGTGAGTGAGGGGATAAAGAAGTAAGAGTATTAGTGAAAGAGAAGAGATAGGCATTTGGACGATTTTTGCAGGGAAAAAATGCAATTGAGTGGGATACGTATAAAAGAAAGAGACAGGAGGTCAAGAGAAAGGTGCAAGAGGTGAAAAAAAGGGCAAATGAGAGTTGGGGTGAGAGAGTATCATTAAATTTTAGGGAGAATAAAAAGATGTTCTGGAAGGAGGTAAATAAAGTGCGTAAGACAAGGGAGCAAATGGGAACTTCAGTGAAGGGCGCAAATGGGAAGGTGATAACAAGTAGTGGTGATGTGAGAAGGAGATGGAGTGAGTATTTTGAAGGTTTGTTGAATGTGTTTGATGATAGAGTAGCAGATATAGGGTGTTTTGGTCGAGGTGGTGTGCAAAGTGAGAGGATTAGGGAAAATGATTTGGTAAACAGAGAAGAGGTAGTAAAGGTTTGCGGAAGATGAAAGCCGGCAAGGCAGAAGGTTTGGATGGTATTGCAGTGGAATGTATTAAAAAAGGGGGTGACTGTATTGTTGACTGGTTGGTAAGGTTATTTAATGTGTGTATGACTCACGGTGAGGTGCCTGAGGATTGGCGGAATGCGTGCATAGTGCCATTGTACAAAGGGAAAGGGGATAAGAGTGAGTGCTCAAATTATAGAGGTATAAGTTTGTTGAGTATTCCTGGTAAATTATATGGGAGGGTATTGATTGAGAGGGTGAAGGCATGTACAGAGCATCAGATTGGGGAAGAGCAGTGTGGTTTCAGAAGTGATAGAGGATGTGTGGATCAGGTGTTTGCTTTGAAGAATGTATGTGAGAAATACTTAGAAAAGCAAATGGATTTGTATGTAGCATTTATGGATCTGGAGAAGGCATATGATAGAGTTGATAGATATGCTCTGTGGAAGGTATTAAGAATATATGGTGTGGGAGGAAAGTTGTTAGAAGCAGTGAAAAGTTTTTATCGAGGATGTAAGGCATGTGTACGTGTAGGAAGAGAGGAAAGTGATTGGTTCTCAGTGAATGTAGGTTTGCGGCAGGGGTGTGTGATGTCTCCATGGTTGTTTAATTTGTTTATGGATGGGGTTGTTAGGGAGGTGAATGCAAGAGTTTTGGAAAGAGGGGCAAGAATGAAGTCTGTTGGGGATGAGAGAGCTTGGGAAGTGAGTCAGTTGTTGTTCGCTGATGATTTAGCGCTGGTGGCTGATTCATGTGAGAAACTGCAGAAGCTGGTGACTGACTTTGGTAAAGTGTGTGAAAGAAGAAAGTTAAGAGTAAATGTGAATAAGAGCAAGGTAATTAGGTACAGTAGGGTTGAGGGTCAAGCCAATTGGGAGGTGAGTTTGAATGTAGAAAAACTGGAGGAAGTGAAGTGTTTTAGATATCTCGGAGTGGATCTGGCAGCGGATGGAACCATGGAAGCTTAAGTGGATCATAGGGTGGGGGAGGGGGCGAAAATTCTGGGAGCCTTGAAGAATGTGTGGAAGTCGAGAACATTATCTCGGAAAGCAAAAATGGGTATGTTTGAAGGAATAGTGGTTCCAACAATGTTGTATGGTTGCGAGGCGTGGGCTATGGATAGAGTTGTGCGCAGGAGGATGGATGTGCTGGAAATGAGATGTTTGAGGACAATATGTGGTGTGAGGTGGTTTGATCGAGTAAGTAACGTAAGGGTAAGAGAGATGAGTGGAAATAAAAAGAGCGTGGTTGAGAGAGCAGAAGAGGGTGTTTTGAAATGATTTGGGCACATGGAGAGAATGAGTGAGGAAAGATTGACCAAGAGGATATATGTGTCGGAGGTGGAGGGAACGAGGAGAAGAGGGAGACCAAATTGGAGGTGGAAAGATGGAGTGAAAAAGATTTTGTGTGATCGGGGCCTGAACATGCAGGAGAGTGAAAGGAGGGCAAGGAATAGAGTGAGTTGGAGCGATGTGGTATACCGGGGTTGACGTGCTGTCAGTGGATTGAATCGGGGCATGTGAAGCGTCTGGGGTAAACCATGGAAAGCTGTGTAGGTATGTATATTTGCGTGTGTGGACGTATGTATATACATGTGTATGGGGTTGGGTTGGGCCATTTCTTTCGTCTGTTTCATTGCGCTACCTCGCAAACGAGGGAGAGAGCGACAAAGCAAAAAAAAAAAAAAATCCTAGTCTGAGCCAGTTACCCAATTTATCGCCCATCATCCATGGGAGTGTAAAAGTGCTGGTTGACTGTGGACCAATTGCAGCCACCAGGTTTCATGCCTAACAGGATTTGACCTCGAGCGGCACGTAAATGCGTCACGGTTAGCAACGCTAACTGCATCACCACAGAGATCACGGGTGTAGAGATTAATCTTGAACTATCGTTAATATTTTTCAGCAAGTACGAGACGCACTGAAAAATATCTGTTGTGTTGTGTTCGTGTTGATGACAAACGCCAGTGCTTCCAGAAGTGCTAAATTTCAAAATTCTTTCTAATCAGAGATTGATCGGTGTCGCTTCCCAACACTGCATATAAAGAATGCAACACAAACACTAGCAGCTGCGCATTTTTGGCGTGTAGTAATCTTATGATCATTAGTTGTGTTTATCTTTTAAATGTTTGTTCAACTTGCATCATCCGACTGGTTTGAAATCTTTCACTTTGTGATCAAGTCGTCCTAAGGTCTTCAGTCTGTCATAACAGACTAGTCTATGGTCTCTAACATCTCTCATTTCTCTGTAACCCAGCTTTCTTAATCTATTCATGGTTCCATCTTTGCGCTTGTGTAAGTGCAGTGACCAAACATAAGAAGCATCTTCTACTTTTGGCCTGGTGTGAAAAGTGAACACTTTATTGAATATTTCCTTTCCCGTGCACATGAATGTATTTCTAATATTTGCCAGTAAACGTAGTGTCTCTTTCATCGCTCTCTGGCGACAGATTAGATACAATGTCGGCTCCCACGGCGATTTCCCACGAAGATTCCTACAACGTATTTCACGCTAGATAATATCTTTATAGAGGCCTTCTCTCAGTGTTTTCCATCACCATTACTTTGCATTTACGTAAGATGAATTCCATCAACCACTTGTCAGACCAACTCTGGAGTTTGTTTAGCACCCCTTGCAAAGTGATGTAATCTTTATTACTCTTCACTTATTTATGACCACAGAGAGTATCATTCCCAATCTTCTTCGGGCATGAGTCAAGTCTTTCCGGCAAGTCATATGAATAGATCGAGAAGAACGATGGTCCCAGGATCGAACCCTGCGACACGCCATCAGTGACCTCACCCTATTTCCAGAGGGCATATCTGACATGCGTCCTTCATTGCCGTACACTAAGGCAATTTTTTATCTATCGTAGAAGTCTCTCTCTTATTCCTGCCTGAATATCCAACTTCATTGCCAGCCCCTCTCTGTCTACAGTTTCAAATGCCTTCATGCAGTTCAATCAATCTACTACTCATTTGTCTACGATGGAATTTCGCTCTCATAAACGTCTAAGTGGTTTGCTAAGCATAGTATACTTTCCCATAAATCCAGTTTGTCTTTGGCTTGGATGGTTTCTCCGTTGCTGTCCGTTCTTTTTTTTCCAGCGACTTAGAGACGACAGTAGTCATCTTCAAAGACAGTACAACATTCCACTCTTCCAATCCCTTGGCACTTCATCTTTCTCCAGACGTTTTGGAAAAAATTGACGTCTCAACCGTATTTGCCAACTTTTTTCTTCAAATGATGAAAGACTTCATCAGGACCATGTAGTTTAAGTGGGTGACGGCCCTTAAGCAGTATGTCTGTGTTTACTTCAAGACCATCACCTCATTCCACTCACTGGTGTCTTCCCTTTTGAAAATGCACCTTAACTTGACATTCATCTCATCGGCGCTTTACATCATCCAGTTCCTCTGAATCCTTCAAGCTGATCAGTTACTCTTTAACAGACATCTTACCTCTGATAAATGCAAGGAAAAACATCTAGGCTGTCTTCTGACTTGTCCACGATGTTCCTATCAAAGTTTCTCTTCCTCTATTCTTCTCCTGCCATACTTACTCCTTAATCTCTCTTATATCTTTCAATTGATGGTTGGCTATAATGCCTTCTATATCTACTCTGCAGTACATTGATTCTTGATGTACTGAAACGCAGCTCTGTCACGTTTTTAGTCTTCCCTTTCAATCTGGTTTATTCTGTTCTTTTTATGTCCTCATTTACCATTCAGTCAAACTCAAGCATTGCATAATAGCTTTTCCAAATCATTCTTCATATCTGATATTCTCATTTCCCATACTACAATGTGTGGTGCATCAGCCCCTCTGATTCTTGGGTGCTCAGTGACATGGCCATACAGGAGATTTTTCCTTATATACTCCGTAATCTTGCATCTCAATGATTCACCATTTCGTGAGAATCTTAGGTTCTCCTGCCTTTTCCTCAACCATCCCATTTTTATCATCTGTAAAGTGAGCGTTTTACTATTTCATGTTCGGGTACCTTGCTAAATTTAATAACATTTTCTTATAGTCACATTCACTAAACAGTTGACTTTTCTCCAAAGCCCACTCATCCGCTACAGACTGCATACTCGCCCCTTTATATATATATATATATATATATATATATATATATATATATATATATATATATATATATATATATATATATATATATATATATATATATATATATATATATATATATATATATATATATATATATATATATATATATATATATATATATATATGTATATATATATATATATATATATATATATATATATATATATATATATATATATATATATATATTTTTTTTTTTTTTTTTTTTTCTTTTTTTCTTTTGCTTTGTCGCTGTCTCCACCGTTTGCGAGGTAGCGCAAGGAAACAGACGAAAGAAATGGCATAACCCACCCCCACACACATGAATATACATACACGTCCACACACGCAAATATACATACCTACACAGCTTTCCATGGTTTACCCCAGACGCTTCACATACCCTGATTCAATCCACTGACAGCACGTCAACCCCGGTATAATACATCGATCCAATTCACTCTGTTCCTTGCCCTCCTTTCACCCTCCTGCATGTTCAGGCCCCGATCACACAAAATCCTTTTCACTCCATCTTTCCACCTCCAATTTGGTCTCCCACTTCTCCTCGTTCTCTCCACCTTCGACACATACATCCTCTTGGTCATTCTTTCCTCACTCATTCTCTCCTTGTGCCCAAACCACTTCAAAACACCCTCTTCTGCTCTCTCAACCACGCTCTTTTTATTTCCACACATCTCTCTTACCCTTACGTTACTTACTCGATCAAACCACCTCACACCACACATTGTCCTCAAACATCTCATTTCCAGCACATCCATCCTCCTGCGCACAACTCTATTCATAGCCCACGCCTCGCAACCATACAACATTGTTGGAACCACTATTCCTTCAAACATACCCATTTTTGCTTTCGGAGATAATGTTCTCGACTTCCACACATTCTTCAAGGCTCCCAGAGTTTTCGCCCCCTTCCCCACCCTATGATCTACTTCCGCTTCCATGGTTCCATCCGCTGCCAGATCCACTCCCAGATATCTAAAACATTTTACTTCCTCCAGTTTTTCTCCATTCAAACTTACCTCCCAATTGACTTGACCCTCAACCCTACTGAACCTAATAACCTTGCTCTTATTCACATTTACTCTTAACTTTCTTCTTACACACACTGTACCAAACTCAGTCAACAGCTGCAGTTTCTCACATGAATCAGCCACCAGCGCTGTATCATCAGCGAGCAACAACTGACTCACTTCCCAAGCTCTCTCATCCACAACAGACTTCATACTTGCCCCTCTTTCCAAAACTCTTGCATTCACCTCCCTAACAACCCAATCCATAAACAAATTAAACAACCATGGAGACGTCACACACCCCTGCCGCAAACCTACATTCACTGAGAACCAATCAGATTCCTCTCTTCCTACACGTACACATGCCTTACATCCTCGATAAAAACTTTTCACTGCCTCTAACAACTTGCCTCCCACACCATATATTCTTAATACCTTCCACAGAGCATCTCTATCAACTCTATCATATGCCTTCTCTAGATCCATAAATGCTACATACAAATCCATTTGCTTTTTTAAGTATTTCTCACAGACACTCTTCAAAGCAAACACCTGATCCACACATCCTCTACGACTTCTGAAACCACACTGCTCTTCCCCAATCTGATGCTCTGTACATGCCTTCACCCTCTCAATCAATACCCTCCCGTATAATTTACCAGGAATACTCAACAAACTTATACCTCTGGAATTTGAGCACTCACTCTTATCCCCTTTGCCTTTGTACAATGGCACTATGCACGCATTCCGCCAATCCTCAGGCACCTCACCATGAGTCATACATACATTAAATAACCTTACCAACCAGTCAATAATACAGTCACCCCCTTTTTTAATAAATTCCATTGCAATACCATCCAAACCTGCTGCCTTGCCGGCTTTCATCTTCCGCAAAGCTTTCACTACCTCCTCTCTGTTTACCAAATCATTTTCCCTAACCCTCTCACTTTGCACAGCACCTCGACCAAAACACCCTATATCTGCCACTCTATCATCAAACACATTCAACAAACCTTAAAAATACTCACTCCATCTCCTTCTCACATCACCACTACTTGTTATCACCTCCCCATTTGCGCCCTTCACTGAAGTTCCCATTTGCTCCCTTGTCTTACGCACTTTATTTACCTCCTTCCAGAACATCTTTTTATTCTCCCTGAAATTTAATGATACTCTCTCACCCCAACTCTCATTTGCCATCTTTTTCACGTCTTGCACCTTTCTCTTGACCTCCTGCCTCTTTCTTTTAAACCTCTCCCACTCATTTGCATTTTTCCCCTGCAAAAATCGTCCAAATGACTCTCTCTACTCTTTCACTAATAATCTCACTTCTTCATCCCACCATTCACTATCTTTTCTAATCAATCCACCTCCCACGCTTCTCTTGCCACAAGCATCTTTTGTGCAAGCCATCACTGCTTCCCTAAATACATCACATTCCTCCACCACTCCCCTTACCTCTTTTGTTCTCACCTTTTTCTATTTTGTATTCAGTCTCTCCTGGTACTTCTTCACACAGGGCTCCTTCCCAAGCTCACTTACTCTCACCGCCCTCTTCACCTCAGCATTCTCTCTTCTTTTCTGAAACCCGCCACAAATCTTCACCTTCGCCTCCACAAGATAATGATCAGACATCCCTCCAGTTGCACCTCTCAGCACATTAACATCCAGAAGTCTCTCTTTCGTGCGTCTATCAATTAACACGTAATCCAATTACGCTCTCTGGCCATCTCTCCTACTTACATAGGTATACTTATGTATATCTCGCTTTTTAAACCAGGTTTTCCCAATCACCAGTCCTTTTTCAGCACATTAATCTACAAGCTCTTCACCATTTCCATTTACAACACTGAACACTCAATGTATACCAATTATTTCCACAACTGCCACATTACTCACCTTTTCATTCAAATCACCCATCACTATAACCCGGTCTTGTGCATCAAAACCACTAACACACTCATTCAGCTGCTCCCAAAACACTTGCCTCTCATGATCTTTCTTCTCATGCCCAGGTGCATATGCACCAATAATCACCCATCTCTCTCCATCAACTTTCAGTTTTACCCATATCAATCTAGAATTTACTTTCTTACACTCTATCACATACTCCCACAACTCCTGATTCAGGAGTAGTGCTACTCCTTCCCTTGCTCTTGTCCTCTCACTAACCCCTTACTTTACTCCTAAGACATTCCCAAACCACCCTTCCCCTTTACCCTTGAGCTTTGTTTCACTCAGAGCCAATACATCTAGGTTCCTTTCCTCAAACATACTACCTATCTCTCCTTTTTTGTCATCTTGGTTACATCCACACACATTTAGACATCCCAATCTGAGCCTTCGAGGAGGATGAGCACTCCTCGCGTGACTCCTTCTTCTGTTTCACCTTTTAGAAAGTTAAAAAAAAATACAAGGAGGGGAGGGTTTCTGGCCCCCCACTCCCGTCCCCTTTAGTCGCCTTCTACGACACGTGAGGAATGCGTGGGAAGTATTCTTTTTCCCCTATCCCCAGGGATATATATATATATGTGTATATATATATATATATATATATATATATATATATATATATATATATATATACACGAAATGTTCCCAAGTGCACTTTCGTGTAATAATCACATCATCAGGGAGACACAAGAGAGAAATATAACAGTCAGTTGATACACATCGAAGACACGAGGCTAGGACGCCATTTGGTAAACATGTGATTGTCTAAAACATACAACGAGCGTTAATAAACTTATCATTTTACAAATCTTATCAACAATAAAGTTATCTAATTTGTATAGACCATCACTATTATCAAGATTATAATTCTTTGTGTATTTAATAAAAGAAGATTCAATGATATTTATGTAATATTAATTCACCATCTTCTCACAATACAATTCAGTTTTTACAATATTAATTAATTCTTATTCTTGATCCATATCCAATTAGTTGCAGAGTAGTCTACAATCCTTACTGTTTGACCAACATAAACCCTAGTTTCCAAGACTTTCACAACCAACACTTTTTCCTTGATGCTTAGTATAGAGCCAATACATCTGGTTCCTTTCAAACATATACATCTTCTGATGTGAGGAAAGATTGACCAAGAGGATATATGTGTCGGAGGTGGAGGGAACGAGGAGAAGAGGGAGACCAAATTGGAGGTGGAAAGATGGAGTGAAAAAGATTTTGTGTGATCGGGGCCTGAACATGCAGGAGGGTGAAAGGAGGGCAAGGAATAGAGTGAATTGGAGCGATGTGGTATACAGGGTTTGACGTGCTGTCAGTGGATTGAATCAAGGCATGTGAAGCGTCTGGGGTAAACCATGGAAAGCTGTGTAGGTATGTATATTTGCGTGTGTGGACGTGTGTATGTACATGTGTATGGGGGGGGGGGTTGGGCCATTTCTTTCGTCTGTTTCCTTGCGCTACCTCGCAAACGCGGGAGACAGCGACAAAGTATAAAAAAAAAAAAAAAAAAAAAAAAAAAAAAATATATATATATATATATATATATATATATATATATATATATATATATATATATATATATATATATATATATATATGTATATATATATATATATATATATATATATATATATATATATATATATATATTGGAAAGGATCAAAATTTTGTGCGTGATCAAGATATTCCTGTGAGTCCACAGGGAAAAATGAAACACGAAAAGTTCCCAAGTGCACTTTCGTGTAATAATCACATCATCAGGGGAGACACAAGAGAGAAATATAACAGTCAGTTGATACACATCGAAGACACGAGGCTAGGACGCCATTTGGTAAACATGTGATTGTCTAAAACATACAACGAGCGTTAATAAACTTATCATTTTACAAATCTTATCAACAATAAAGTTATCTAATTTGTATAGACCATCACTATTATCAAGATTATAATTCTTTGTGTATTTAATAAAAGAAGATTCAATGATATTTCTCTTGGTGATATATTTAGAGTTAACAACTGAGATGGCGTTACTCCAGTCAATACAATGATCATAGTTTTTAACATGATTAAACAAGGCATTTGATTCTTGTCCCGTTCTTATACTATATTTATGTTGCTTAAGTCTAACAGAAAGATCCTTACTAGTCTGACCAACATAAAATTTATTACAGTTTCCACAAGTAACTTTATAGATGCAACCAAGAGAATTTTCTGGTGAATTCCTGATAAAGATATTTTATAGTATCATTGTTGCTAAAGGCAACATTTACATTAAAGGATTTAAGCAACATGTTAAGCAAAGTGAAATTATTATCAAAAGGGAGAACTAAAAGATTCTTGGTGTCAATGGGAGGTTTGGGCTCAACTCTATAAAATGATTTGTTTGCTAACTTAAGGTATTTATCAATGAAAGATCTAGGGTACTTTAACTTAAATCCAATAGAATACATCTTCTCAAACTCGTCATCAATAAATTCTGGACTGCAAATACGTAATGCCTTAAGAAACATAGATTAAAATGATGATGATTTAACTCTGTCATGTTGAGATGAGTAATAATGGATATATGAGCATACATTGGTGGGTTTTCTGTATATGCTAAACTTAAACTTGTTTCCTTGTCTATGGATCATGCAATCTAAAAATGGTAACATACCATTATTTTCATTTTCTACAGTAAATTTGATGGAAGGTACTAAATTGTTAAATAACGGGAGAAATGTTTGTAAATTCTCATTTGTTGGCCAAACACAAAGAACATCATCTACATACCTAAGCCAAATTACATTAGAAGGTAAGATATCCTTTACTAATTTTGTTTCAAAAAATTCCATATGAAGATTACTTAGTAAGGTGAAAGAGGGTTACCCATTGCCATACCAAATTTTTGAGCATAATAATCTCCATTAAATTGATATACACAGTCTTTCATACACAATTTTATCAGTTCAATGAAATTAGACTTTGAAACAGGTAAATGAATATCATCCAAGACATCAAATGAATATTCTAAAAGGTCATCAACTGGAACTCTAATGAAAAGTGAGGAAACATCAAAGCTTACTAGTTTGAAATCAAAATTAATATTGATATTATTTAGCTTGTTGACTAAATCTACATTGTTCATGATATTAGAATTTGATACCTTACCCACTAAAGGGCTTAATAATGAAACTAACCATTTTGATAATTTATATGTGATGAAGCCTACTGAACTCACTATAGGTCATGCTGGAAAATTTTGTTTATGTGTTTTGATAAGTCCATACATATATGGCAATGAAGGAGACAAAGATGACAAATTTTTGATATGAGGAATGTTACCTTTCAACAACAACTTCATTTCTTTATTGAAGTGAGAATTAACTGCTTCTAAGGGATTTTTACTAAGTTTAGAATATGTTGTGTTATCATTTAGTTCATTCATTTTAGATAAATAGTTACTTTTGTCTAAAATCACAACAGTGTTAGCCTTATCTGCTTTAGTAATATGTATATCCTTGTCTTTTTTTAAGTTGTTAACAGCTCTTATAAATCTTTTAGGGCAATTAGCTTCCACTGCTTTTGACAAACTGGCATACACTAAACACTTACAAATATCAATATCATCATTACTTAAATTACTGTATTTTTTTAAATCACAAAAAGACTTTGTGACATCAACACAGCTGGCTTCTCTGTTAGAGCACACAAAACTTAAACCATAGCCTAATGCACACAAGGAATCTTTATCTAGTTCTTTATTAGACACGTTTACCACAAAAGATGGGTTTGTGTTCTTGGTTCAGTCGCTGTTTTCAATAAGATGGTCCAACTTACGGTTTAGTGACGCTTGTAGCCTATTGCGTTCTTTCCTTAATTCATCATAGCAATAGTCCAACAACCATTTCTTCCAGTGCGTCGGTATTGTCATTTGAAAGGCACGTTTCTTCTCTCTTGAAATGCGAGAAGCCTCCTCCATTTCAAGTTTCTTTAATTCAATATTTTTCTTTAAAATAATATTTTGAAATTGGTCAGATGGTCGACCAGACAGCTGCAACAAACGTTGAGGTAGGACAGATCTTGGCATCACTTGTTCATCAAGGCATTTCCTAAGGAATTCAAATCGTAACTTCAGTTGGTGAGCCTTGATTAGCGATTTGGAGAAAGCAGTAACGAAAGGAGGAAGTCCAGGAACAGAGAAGCCAGCTGTGTTGATGTCACAGTCTTTTTGTAATTTAGAAAAATACAGTAACTTAAGTATTGATGATATTAATATTTGAAAGGGTTTAGAGTATGCCACTTTGTCAAAACCAGTGGAAGCTAATTGCCCTAAAAGATTCATAAGAGCTGTTAACACCTAAAAAAAAGACAAGAATATACATGTTACTAAAGCAGATAAGGCTATCACTGTTGTGATTTTAGACAAAAGTAACTATTTATCTAAAATGAATGATCTTCTAAATAATAACACAACACATTCTAAACTTAGTAAAAATCCCTTAGAAGCAGTTAATTCTCACTTCAACAAAGAAATGAAGTTGATGTTGAAAGATAGCATTTCTCTCATCAAAAATTTGTCATCTTTGTCTCCATTGCCATATATGTATGGACTTATCAAAACGCATAAATAAGATTTTCCAGCAAGACCTCTAGTGAGTTCAGTAGGCTCCATCACATATAAATTATCAAAATGGTTAGTTTCCTTATTAAGCCCTTTAGTGGGTAAGGTATCCAATTCTAATATCATGAACAATGTAGATTTAGTCAACAAGCTAAATAATATCAATATTAATTTTGATTTCAAACTAGTTAGCTTTGATGTTTCCTCACTTTTCACTAGAGTTCCAGTTGATGACATTTTGGAATATTTATTTGATGTCTTGGATGATATTCATATACCTGTTTCAAAGTCTAATTTCATGGAACTGATAAAATTGTGTACAAAAGACTGTATTTCAATTTAATGAAGATTATTATGCTCAAAAATTTGATATGGCAATGGGTAACCCTCTTTCACCTGTACTAAGTAATTTTTATATGGAATTTTTTGAAACAAAATTACTAAATGATATCTTACCTTCTAATGCAATTTGTTTTAGGTATGTAGATGATGTTCTTTGTGCTTGGACAACAAATGAAAATTTACAAATATCTCTCCCCTTACTTAACAATTTAGTACCTTCCATCAAATTTACTGTAGAAAATGAAAATAATCGTATGTTACCATTTTAGATTGCATGATCCATAGACAAGGAAACAAGTTTAAGTTTAGCATATAGAGAAAACCCACCAATGTATGCTCATATATCCATTATTACTCATCTCAACATGACAGAGTTAAATTATCATCATTTCAATCTATGTTCCTAAGGGTATTACTTATTTGCAGTCCAGAGTTTATTGATGATGAGTTTGAGAAGATATATTCTATTTGATCTAAGTTAAAGTACTCTAGATCTTTCATTGATAAATCCCTCAAGTTAGCAAAGAAATCATTTAATAGAGTTGAGCCCAAAACCTCCCATTGACACCAAGAATCTTTTAGTTCTCCATTTTGATAATAATTTCACTTTGCTTCCCATGTTGCTTAAATCCTTTAATGTAAATGCTGCCTTTAGCAACAATAATACAATAAAGAATATCTTAATCAGGAATTCACCAGAAAATTCTCTTGGTTGCATCTATAAAGTTCCTTGTGGAAACTGTGATAAATTTTATGTTGGTCAGACTAGTAAGGATCTTTCTGTTAGACTTAAGCAACATAAATATAGTATAAGAACGGGACAAGAATCAAATGCCTTGTTTAACCATGTTAAAAACTATGATCATTGTATTGACTGGAGTAACGCCATCTCAGTTGTTAACTCTAACTCTATTACCAAGAGAAATATCATTGAATCATCTATCATTAAACACACAAAGAATTATATTCTTAATAATAGCGATGGTCTGTACAAATTAAATAACTTTATTGTTGATAAGATTTGTAAAATGATAAGTTTATGAACGCTCGTTGTATGTTTTGGACAATCGCATGTTTACCAAATGGCGTCCTAGCCTCGTCTCTTCTATGTATATCAATTGACTGTTATATTTCTCTCTTGTTTCTCCCCTGATGATGTGATTATCACACGAAAGTGCACTTGGGAACTTTTCGTGTTTCATTTTTCCCTGTGGACTCACAGGAATATATATATATATATATATATATATATATATATATATATATATATATATATATATATATATATATATATATATATATATATATATATATATATATATATATATATTTTTACCGCTGTCTCCCGCATTTGCGAGGTAGCGTTTTATATATATATATATATATATATATATATATATATATATATATATATATATATATATATATATCATTCGCCATTTCCCGCGAGGTAGCGTTAAGAACAGAGGATTGAGCCTTTGAGGGAATATCCTCACTTGGCCCCATTCTGTGTTCCTTCTTTTGGAAAATTAAAAATGAGAGGGGAGGATTTCCAGCCCCTCGCTCCCTCCCCTTTTAGTCGCCTTCTACGACACGCAGAGAATAAGTGGGAAGTATTCTTTCTCCTCTATCCCCAGGAGTGGGAACGGGGAGCTGGAAATAGCCCGTCCATCCTGTTTTATTTGTCGAGGGAAAGAACAGAAGAGGGCCAAGAGAGGATTTTCTCTCTAAAGAAAATCCTCGCTTGGCCCTCTTCACTTTTCTTTCCCTCGAGAAAGAAAACAGGATGGATGGGCTATTTCCAGCTCCCCGTTCTCACTCCTTTCATCTCAATACAGATAGGTAGATAGATAGCCAAATAGAAAAAAAAGCTGTAGTAATAAAGAGAAGGAATCGACATCAGATTCTGTCTTGGATATAGTCACAAATCAGTGTCAACATCTTAAAGTAAATGATCTAAAGAGCACGCCAGAATTTTCTCAATCCATACACACGTCTGAAGTTTCCTTACCAGCGTCCGTCGCCGAGGACATAGTGCTTTATTTCATGCTTCCAGAGCCGTTTTGGGGCTGATTCCTTATTTCTTACTTTCATTGTACATTGTACTTACTATGAAGGAGATAAGACGTCCTACAGGATTACTCTAATGCATACTTCGTCTTCAGTACTACGATTTTACCCAAATATTGTTCATTTTTTTTAGTTCTCCATCTGCTATTTTTATAGAAAACGAAGGAAAAATAAGACAATGAATAAGTCTAAGGGTAACGCATATATTTACTTGAAGACTAGACTCTACAAATTCTGTCTCAAACGACTTTAGATGTTATTAAGGTTAAGCAAAAAGCAGTTCAATAGCACTCCTGACTTCTTGAACACCTAAAATTCATAACTACTAATGTATGATTATTGTTCTCCGTTTCGAGTTCTTTTAATAATTACTTACCTTGAGATCAGTGGGCTTGGGTTTATATATTCTAAAGCCAAAATCCACTTCTACAGTTAGTTGACAAACTGTTTAACCACTCGGGTACTCTAATTGCTGCTTTCATTTAATAACTACAACCTTTGCATTTTTACCCCTAGCTTTTAAACACAAATATTCTATAACTGCTAAGATACTTATAATTTTATCTTAATACATAAAGATTGAAGATAACACCCCTCTTTCTTCTTATTCTAGTCTCCCGAACAAATGTCCTTCATCGTCACTTTTACTAACAAAAATACCTGGTCGGTGCTACATTACCGACACGGGAGTTAACAGTGGGTGTCTAAAAGAGGAACTGATGAACAAAACAGTCGCTCCTCTCCATAGAAAAATATAATTGGGACACCAACAGGAGAAGGACAGGTGTAAAAATGCCTCTATAAAAGTATACCATGATATCTATATTTAAAGAAAAGTAGAATTCACACAATCTAGTGATTCGGTGGTAGATATAAGGTTTTGAAAACATTTACCCACTTTTATAATTTTAACTTCCCTCTCAAATACAAAAAAAGAAAAAATAGAATAAAATAAATGAGAATGAATCTCGAAAAGCCACACGAAGGAACGTTTACGGAAACATTATAGTTCTCCCTCTCTCTCTCTCCTTCAAATTCCCACAGTCTTGATTTCAAGGCGATCAATACGTCTCTCTCTCTCTCTCCGTCCTCTGCCACATACTTCATTCACCCCAGAAGCTTGGCATACAATGGGTTGATTAATGGAGGGTTTGCTGGGTCAGGCTCCATCCATCACCTGCCATGGGAGTCATGTAAGGCAGGCCACCCGAACCGAGGGAGCCAACAATTTCATTATTTACCACCATTTTCATCATCATCATCATCATCATCATCATCATCATTCTCTCTCTTAGCACTAGACGATTGTACTGTGTTTGGGCATCTCTCAGGGATCAAGAAAATGAAATTTTAGTTTGTTACTTTTATTTAGGCTAGCGTTAGATGAGTCTATTAATGACTGTCGTGGTGCCACGGCGTTTTAATGCAGATTTCTCTTCGATACTGTTGTTATGGCTGTCGTGAGACTATTGTATTAGTTGGTTTACGTGTCCCATTTGAATTCAGAATAAATCTTCAGTTCGGACTATTTTCTTACTAGTGGCTGACGACTCTATGGGGTTTGCTGAAACCCATGGTGTTTTAAAAAAATCTTCGGTTTGGGACTTTTTTCTGTCTGAAGATTTTGGGTTTCACTTGGCGATTGAAATTTAAGCTTCAGTTTGGGACTTTATGCCAGACTGGCTTCAGTGTAAAGCTTCTGTTAGTGACTTTTGTTGTGACTGGCGCGAAATGATTTTACTGGGCCTTGGGCGTGGCCAACGTGATTTTAAAGTAATGTTTCCTTTTCTTTTTTTTAACTACGGCGAAATGATTTCATTTGGGATTGTTTTGTCACATGGTACTTCAAATTAAATCTTTTTTTCATGACGCAGCTTTATAGTAAAGCTTCTCTTTGGGATATGTATTTTTTGTGTAGGCAGAGGATTTCATTATGGTTCGGCTCAGTACAAGGAGCTTCAAGATAAAATTTCTCTGTAGAATTTTAACTGGCTGGCGCCAGATGATTATATTGTTATGACTAGCGCGAAATGATTCAGTTAGGGATTATTTCGTGTCATGGTGCTTCAAAGTAAACTTTTTTTCATGACGCAGCTTTAAAGCAAAGCTTCACTTTGGGACTTGTATTTTGTGTGCTGGCATAGGATTCCATTGGTGTTCGGTTCAGTCCAAGGGGCTTCATGAAAAAATTTCTCTTCAGGATTTTTTTATGGTTTGGCGCCAGAAGTTTTAGACCGTTCCTCTGACTGGTTGCAGACGATTTTGTTGGGGGTTGCCCCGTTCCATTGGGCTTTATAATAATGCTTTTGTGTGGGACCTTTATATCGTATGGCGTCAAATGATTGCATTAAGGATTGGCGTGTGTCGGGGACATCAAATTCAAATATCAGTTTGATAATTTTATCAAGGCTGGTGTCAGACGATTCTGCTGTGGATTGACGTGGTGCCACGGTTATTTGATTTGAATTTGTCATTGGGTTTTTTGTTGTATGTTGCGCGAAACTATTATATTTGTTGTTTGGTGTGTCCCAATTGGCTTCAAAATGCGTTTTCAGTTCTAGGGAATATTTCTGGCTGTCGAGAGACCAAAATCTTGGAGCTTTCCGTATCGCACAGGGATTTGAAATATAGCTTTAGTTTGGTATTTTTCTTCTAGCTAGTGGAGCTTCAAAATAATTCTTCGGCCTGGGACTTTTTCTACAGGTGGAGCTAAACGATTCTCTTAGGATTTTGCGTTTCACTTTGTGATTAATAAATAAAGCTTCAGTTTGGGAGTTTTTGTCTGGATGGCTTCAGTGTAAAGCTTCTATTTGAGACTTTTGTTGTGACTGGCGCCTAACGATTTTGTTGGGATTTGGCGTGGCCGATGTGGCTTTAGAATACTGCTGTCTTTGAGACTTTTGTAATGGCTACCGGGAAAAGATTCCATTGGAGATTGTGTTTCCTTATGGGTTTTCAAAGTAGATTTTTCTTGAAATCTTTCTGATGGCTCCAGACGATTTTATTATGCTTTGACGTGGCTTACTTAGCTTTAAAGTTAGGCTTCAATTTGGGACTTCTATTGTTTTTGTGTTGGCAGAAAATTCCATTGGTGTTCGGCTCAGTACATTCGGCTTCAAGTTATAGTTTCACTTTGGAATTTTTCTAGCTTTCACCAGATGATTCTATTTTTGTTTTAACATGTCCCACTGGGCTGTAAAGCAAAGAATCCATTTGAGAGTTGATACTTTTCTTCTGATTGGCTGTAGACGATTCTATTGGGGTTTTGCCTGGAAAACGGGGATTCAGAGTAATGCTTTTTTTTTGGAACATTGTCTTGGCTGGCACCAGATAATTCTCTTTAGGTTTTACATGTCTCAGGAGACAAGAAATTGAAACTTTAGTCTAGTACTTTTCTTCATGCTAGCGTCAGATGATTCTACTGGGAAATGGCGTAGTGCCACGTGATTGTGATATAATATGTCTTTAGGTCTTTTGTTATGACTAGCGCGAGTCTATTGGATTGGTTGATTGACGTATCCCATTTGGCTTCAAAATATATTGTTAATTCTAAGAATTATTTTCTGGCCGTAGCCTGACGATTTTCTAGGAGTAATATGTTACCCTCTGAGTTTTGAAGTTTCAGTTTGGTATTTTCTTTATTTTTCTAGCTGGCGGTAGACGACATTTTGGGGTTTGGCGTAGCACATGGTACTTCAAAATAAGTCTTTGCTTTCGGACTCTTTTCTGGCTGGAGCCAAATGATTGTCTTAGTGTTATGTGTTTCACACGGTGATTAAAAACAAAGCTTCCTTTTGGGAGTTTCTGTCTACCTGGCTTCAGTATGAAGTCTCTGTTTGTGACTTTTGTTGCGACTGGCGCCAGACGATTTTGCTGCGATTTAGCGTGGCCGATGAGGCTTTTATGTGATATTTCCTTCAAGACTTTTAGTATTGATAACGAGAAATAATTCTAATAGGGACTGTGTTTTCTTTTGGGGCCTCAAATTTTTCTTTTTTAAAGTCTTTCTTGATGGCTCCAGACGATTATGTTAAAGTTTGGCGTTGAGGACGGAGCTTTAACGTAAAGCTTCGCTTTGGGATTTCTATTTTCTATGTCGGTAGACGATTCCATTGGGGGTTCTATTCGGTACATAGGGATCCAAGTTAAAGATTCACTTTATATTTCCTTTTCTAGCTTTCATCACATGATTCTATTGCGTTTTGGCATGCCCCACTGGGCTGCAAAGCAACAAGTCCGTTTGGGAGTTTGGAGCTTTTCTTCTGACTAGTTGTGGACGAGTCTGTTAGGGTTTGGCCTGGCCCCCGGATGTTCAGATTAATATTTCTGTCTGGGACATTTATTTTACCTAGCACTAGACAATTGTATTGGGTTTTGGAATGTCTCCGGGAACAAGAAAATGAAACTTCAGTTTGTTACTTTTGTTCAGGCCGGCATTATACGATACTACTGGTGATTGTCGTGGTGCCACAGGGTTTTAAAGCAAGTTTCTCTATGGTTCTCTTATTATGGCTGTCGTGATACTATTGCATTGGTTGTCTGGCATGCCCATTTGGGCTCAAAATTTTACCTACAGTTTTAAGAAATATTTCTGGCTGTAGCCATGTGATTCTCTTGGAGTTTTCTTTGTCCTAAGAGAATTTTATGTAAAACTTCAGTTTCGGATTTTTTTCTTGCTGGCGGCATACGACTCAATGTGGTTTACTGTAGCCTCTGGTGTTTTGAAATAGATCTTCGGTTTGCGACTTCTTTCGTGGGCGGAGCTAAATGATTCCCTTAGGGTTTTGGGTTTCACTTGGCGATTGAAATTTAAGCTTCAGTTTGGGACTTTTTGTCAGGCTGACTTCAGTGTATAGTTTCTGTTTGTGACTTATAATGTTAATAACGCCAGACGATTTATTGGGCTTTGGCGTAGCCAACGGGGTTTAAAAGTAATGTTTTCTTTGACACTTTTTCCTCTTTTTTCTTTTTTTACTAGCGCGAAATGTTTCCATTGGGGATTGTTTCGTCTCAAGGTACTTCAAATTAATTTTTTTTACTTGACACAGTTTAAAAGTATGGCTTCACTTTGGGACATGTATTTCCTGTGGGTTCCATTGTGGTTCGGCTCAGTACAAGGGGCTTCAAGATGAAAATTCTCTTAAGAATATCTTCTGGCTTGCACCAGATGATTATATTGTTATGTATAGCGCGAAATGATTCAATGGGGACTGTTTCGTCACATGGTGCTTCAAAGTGAATTTTTCTTTTCGTGACGCAGCTTTAAAGTAAAGCTTCACTTTAGGACGTGCATTTTGTTTGCCTTCATAGGATTCCATTTGGGTTCGGCTTAGTACAAGGGGCTTCAAGACAAAATTTCTCTTCAGAATCTCTTATGGCTTGCACCAGATTATTATATTGTGGTTTGACATGCCCCACGGGGCTCCAAAGGAAGGATTCCTTTTGGAGGTTTGAGATCTATCTTCTGACTGCTTGCAGACAATTTCGTTTGGGGTGTCCTCTTTCCCATTGGGCTTCATAGTAATGGTTCTGTGTGGGACTTTTACATCGGCGGGAGCCAAATGATTGTATTGAGGATTGGCGTGTCATAGGAGACATCGAAATCAAACTTAAGTAGGATACTTTTATTCAGGTCTGGCGTCAGACGATTCTGCTCGGATTGATGTGGTGCCATGGGGTTTTAAGTTAAATTTGGCATCGGGTCTTTTGTTATGGCTGACGTGGATGTATTATGTTGGTTGTTTGGTATGTCTCATTTGGCTTCAAAATAGATTTTCAGTTCTAAGAATAATTTCTGAATGTAGTCAGATGATTCTGTTGGAGCTTTCCGTATCGCACGGGGATTTGAAATATACCTTTAATTTGGTATTTTTCTTCTAGCTGGCGGTAAACGACTTTATGGTGGTTTAGGGTGGCACATGGACCTTCAAAATAAATCTTCGGCCTGCAACGTTTTCTCTGTGTAGAGCCAAATGATCCTCTTAGAATTTTGCGTTTCACTTGGGGATTAGTAACAAAGCTTCAGTTTGGGAGTTTTTTTTCTGGATGGCTTCATTGTAAAGCTTCTGTTTATGACTTTTGTTATGACTGTCGCCATAAAATTTTGTTGGGATTTGGCGTGGCCGATGGAGCTTTAAAGTAATGCTTACTTTGAGACTTTTGTTATGGCTACCACGAAATCATTCCACTGAGGATTTTGTTGTCTTATGGGTCTTCAGGGTACATTTTTTCTTGAAGTTTTGTTTTTGACGGCCCCAGACGATTTTATTGTGGTTTGGCTTGGCTTACTTAGCTTTCAAATAAAGCTTCAATTTGGCACTTGTATTCTTTGTGCCGGCAGAAGAATCCATTGGGTTCGGCTCGGTAAATGGGGCTTCAAGTTAAAGTTTCACTTTAGAATTTCTTCTGGATTTCATCACAAGATTTCATTGAGGTTTGGCATTCCCCACTGTGCTGCAAAGCTACAAATCCCCTTGAGATTTGATGCTTTTCTTCTAACTGGTTGTACACGATTCTATTGGGCTTTGGCATTGAAAACGGGGCTTCAGCGAAATGTTTCTTTTGAAATATTTATTTTGGCTGGCACCAGATAATTCTTTTGGGATTTTACGTGTCTCAGGAGACAACAAAATGAAACTTTAGTTTCATGCTTTTCTTCAGCATGGCGTCAGACTATTGTAATGGGAAATTTCGTGTTCCCAAGTGATTTTGAATTAAATGTGTCTTTGGGTCTTTTGTTATGGCCAGCGCAAGACTATTGGATTGGTTGTTTGGCGTTACCCATTTGGTTTCAAAATACATTTTCAGTTCTAAGACATATTTTGTGGCTGTAGCCTAACGATCATTTTTTTTGAGTTTTACGTGGCCCACGGGGATTTAAACTAAAGGATTAGTTTGGTATTTTTTCTCCTAGCTGTCGATGGACGTCTTTCTGGGGTGTGGCGTAGCACATGGTGCTTGAAAAATGAATGTTTGGTTTCGAACTCTTTTTCTGGCTTTAGCCAAATGATTCTCTTAGGGTTCTGCGTTTCACTTTTTTTATAAATGACAAAGCTACCTTTTGGGAATTTTTAACTGGCTGGCTTCAATGTAAAGCTTTTGTTTGTGACTTTTCGTGTGACTGGCGCTGGGATTTGGATTTGCCGATGACGTTTCAAGCAATGTTTCCTTGGAGACTTTTGACATGGATATCGAGAAATAATTCTTTTGGGGATTGTTTTCTCTTATAGGACTTCAAATGAATTTCTTTTCTTTAGTTTTGTTTTTGATTGGTCTAGACGATTATATTAAGGTTTGGCGTCGATGAGGGACCTTTAACGTAAAGCTTTACTTCGGGATTTGTATATTTTGCGCCTGCAGATGATTCCTTTGTGGTTCGGTTCGGTACCTAGGGATTCAAGTTAAAGATCCACTTTAGATTTATTCCCTGGCTTTCACCACATGATTCTATTGTGGTTTGGCATATCAAGTCCGTTTAGGAGTTTGGAACGTTCCTTCTTACTATTTGTAGACTAATCTGTTAGGGTTTGCCCCGACCCACGAGGTTTCAGAGTAATATTTCTGTTTGGGACATTTACTTTAGCTAGCACTAGACGATTATACTGTGTTTGGGCATGTCTCAGAGATCAAGAAAATAAAATTTCAGTTTGTTACTTTTGTTCAGGCTAGCGTTATACGGCTGAACGCATGATTGTAGTGGTGCCACGGCGTTTTAAAGCAAATTTCTCTTTGGTACTGTTGTTATGGCTGTCGTGAGACTGTTATATTGGTTTCTTTGTCGTGTCCCATTTGGGTTCAGAATGAATCTTTAGTTTTAAGAATTATGAGTTCGCTGTAATCAGATGATTCCCTTGGAGTTTTGCTTGTCCTAAGAGATTTTACGTAAAGCTTCAGTTTGGGACTTTTTTCTCACTAGCGGCTGACGACTCTATGGGGTTTGCTGAAGCCCGTGGTGTTTTGAAATAATTCTTCGGTTTGGGACTCTTTTTCTGTCTGGAGCCAAATGATTCTCTTAGGATTTTGGGTTTCACTTGGTGATTGAAATCTAAGCTTCAGCTTAGGACTTTATGTCAGGCTGGCTTCAGTATAACGCTTCTGTCAGTGACTTTTGTTGTAACTGTCGCCAAACGATTTTGTTGAGCCTTGGCGTGGCCAAAGTGATTTTAAAGTAATGTTTCCTTTGACTTTTCTTTTTTACCACGGCGAGATGATTCCATTTGGGATTGTTTCGTCACATGGTACTTCAATGTAAAATTTTTTTCATGGCGCAGCTTTTAAGTAAAGCTTCACTTTGGGACATGTATTTTGTGTGCTGACATAGGATTCCACTGGGGTTTGGCTCAGTGAAAGCTTAAAGGTGAAATTTCTCTGCGAAATTTTTTATGGTTTGCGCTATAAATTTGAGACCGTTTTTCTAACTGGTTCCAGACGATTTTGTTTGGGGTTGTCCCGGCCTATTGGGCTTCATATTAATGCTTCTGTGTGGGACTTTTCTATCGGCTGGCGCCAGATGATTGTATTAAGGACTAGTGCGTCTCAGGGGAAATCAAATTCAAACTTCAGTTTGATACTTTTATTAAGGCTGGTGTCACACTTTTCTTCTGGGGATTGACGTGGCACCATGGGGATTAGAATCAAATTTGTCATTGGGTCTTTTCTAATGGCTAGCGCGAAACTATTATATTGGTTGTTTGGTGTGTCCCAATTGGCTTCAAGATACATTTTCAGTTCTAGGAAATATTTCTGGCTGTAGGAAGACGAATATATTGGAGCTTTCCGTATCGCACAGGGATATGAAATATAGCTTCAGTTTGCTATTTTTTTCCTCTGCTGGCGGTAAACGACTTTATTGGGGGTTTGGCGTGGCACATGGTGATTGAAAATAAATCTTTGGTTTGGGACTTTTTCTCTGGGTTGAGCCAAATGATTCTATTAGGAGTTTGCGTTTCACTTGGTAATCAATAACAGAGCTTCAGTTTAGGAGTTTTTTGTCTGGATGGCTTCAGTGTAAAGCTTCTGTTTGAGACTTTTGCTATGACTGGCGCCAGACGATTTTGTTGGGATTTGGCAAGGCTAACGAGGCTTTGAAATAGTGCTTTCTTTGAGACTTTTGTTATGACTACCGGGAAGAGAATCCATTGGGGATTGTGTTATGGCTACCGGGAAAAGAATCTATTGGGGATTGTGTTGTCTAATGGGTTTTCAAAGTAAATTTTTTCTTGGAGTATTGTTTTTGATGGCTCCAGACGATTCTCTTATGGTTTGGCGTGGCTTCGTTAGCTTTAAAGCAAAGCTTCAATTTGGGATTTGTATTCTTTTGTGCTGGCAGAAGATTCCATTTGGGTTCGGTTCGGTACATGCAGCTTCAAGTTATACTTTCATTATAGAATTTTTTCTAGTTTTCACCACATTCACCACATGATTCTATTTTGGTTTGGCATGTCCCACTGGGCTGCAAAGCAACGAATCCATTTGAGGATTGATACTTTTCTTCTGATTGGTTGTAGACGATTCTATTGGGGTTTGGCCTGGAAAACGGGACTTCAGAGTAATGCCTCTTTTTGGAGCATTTATTTTGGGTGGCACCAAATAATTCTACTGAGCGTTTACGTGTCTCAGGAGACAGCAAATTCAAACTTTAGCTTAGTACTTTTTTCAGGCTGGCGTCAGATGACTCTACTGAGGAATGACGGGGTGCCACGGGATTTTGATTTAAATAAGTCTTTAGGTCTTTTGTTATGGCTAGCGCGAGTCTATTGAATTGGCTGTTTTCGTATCCCATTTAGCTTCAAAATACATTTTCAGTTCTAATAACTATATTCTGGCTGTATCCTGACGATTTTCTTGTGGTTTTAGTTGCCCAATGGGTTTTGAAATAAAGCTAGATTTTTTTTCTGCTGAAGCCAAATGATTCTCTTAGAGTTCTACGTTTCACATGGTGATTAAAAACAAAGCTTCCTTTTGGGAGTTTTTGTCTGGCTGGCTTCAGTGTAAAGCTTCTGTTTGTGACTTTAGGTGTGACTGGCGCCAGATGATTTTCCTGGGCTTTGGCGTGGTCGATGTGGTTTCTATGTAATGTTTCCATCGAGACATTTGGTGTGGATAAAGATAGATAATTCTAATGGGGATTGTGTTGTCATATTGGGCTTGAAACTTCTTTCTTTTTAAAGTTTTGTTCTTGATGGCTCCAGCCGATTATATTAAGGTTTGACGTTGAGGACGAAGCTTTAACGTGAAGCTTCACCTTGGGATTTCGATTTTGTATGCCAACAGACGATTCCATTGGGGTTCGGTTGGGTACATGGGGATTGAAGTTAAAGATTCACTTTAGCTAATTTTTCTGGCTTTCACCACATGATTCTATTGTGGTTTGGCATACCCCACTGGGCTGCAAAGCAACAAGGTCGTTTGGGAGTTTGGAACTTTTATGCTGACTGGTTGTAAATGAATCTGTTAAGGTTTTGCCTGGCCCCCGGGGCTTCAGAGTAATATTTCTGTTCCGGGCATTTATTTTACCTAGCACTAGACGATTGTATTAGGGTTTGGCATGCCTCAGGGAAAAGGAAAATTGAACCTCGGTTTGTTACTTTTGTTCAGGCAGGCGTTACACGATTCTTCTGGTGATTGTCGTGGTGCCTGGGGGTTTTAAAGCAAATTTCTCTTTGGTACTCTTGTTATGGCTGTTGCAAGACTATTGTATTGCTTGTTTGGTGTGCCCATTTGAGTTCAAAATAAATCTTCAGTTCTAAGAAATATTTTCTGGCTGTAGCTAGATGATTCTCTTGAAGTTTTGCTTGTCCTAAGTGGATTTTACGTAAAGCTTCAGTTTGGGACTTTTTTCTTGCTGGTGGCACATGACTCAAAGGGGTTTGCTGTAGCCCGTGGTGTTCCAAAATAGATTTTCGATTTGGGACTTCTTTTGTGGCTGGAGCCAAATGATTTTCTTAGTGTTTTGGGTTTCACTTGGCGATTGAAATTTAAGTTCAGTTTGGGACTTTTCGTCAGGCTGGCTTCAGTATAAAGCTTCTGTTTGTGACTTTTGTTGTTACTGGAGCCAGACGATTTATTGAGCTTTAATGTGGCCAAGGGGGTTTTAAATTTTTGTTTCCTTTGACACTCTTTCTTTGACTAGCGCGAAATGATTCCATTGGGGATTTTTTCGTCTCATGGTACTTCAAGGTAAAAGTTTTTTCTTGACACAGCTTTAAAGTAAAGCTTCACTTTGGAACATGTATTTTCTGTGCCGGCAGAGGATTCCATTGTAGTTCGGCTCAGTAGAAGGGGATTCAAGATAAAATTTCTCTTAGGAATTTTTTCTGGCTTGCGCCAGATGATTATATTGTTATGACAAGTCCGAAATTATTCAATTGGTGATTGTTTCGTCATATGGTGCTTCAAAGTAAAGTTTTTTCATGACAGCTTTAAAGTAAAGCCTCACTCTAGGACATGTATTTAGTGTGCCGTCATAGGACTCCATTGGTGTTCGGCTTACTACAATGGGATTCAAGAAAAAGTTTCTCTTCAGAATTTTGTATGTCTTATTGAATTGTGGTTTGGCATCCCCACGGGGTTCCAAAGAAACGATTCCTTTTGAAGGTTTGAGACACTTCTGACTGGTTGGAGACGATTATCTTTGAGGTTGCCCTTGCCGATTGGGCTTAATAGCAATGCTTCTGTGTGGGACTTTTTTTTATCGGCTGATGCAAGATGATTGTATTAGGGATTGACGTGTCACAGGGGACATCAAAATCAAACTTTAGTTAGATACTTTTATTCAATTCTGGCGTCAGACGATTCTGCTGGGATTGACTCATGTGATACCACGGGGTTTTGAGTTAAATTTGGCATTGAGTGTTTTGTAATAGCTAGCGCAGACCGATTATATCGGTTGTTTGGTGTGTCCCATTTGGCTGTAAAATAGATTTTCAGTTCTGAGAATTATTTTCTGAATGTAGTCAGACGATTCTCTTAAAGCTTTCCGTATCGCACGGGGATTTCAAGTAAAGCTTCAGTTGGTGTTTTTCTTCTAGGTGGCGGTAAACTCCTTTATGGTTGTTTGGCGTGGCACATGGAGCTTCAAAATAGATCTTCGGCTTGGGACTTTGTCTCAGGGTGAAGCTAAACGATTCTCTAAGGATTTTGTGCTTCACTTGTCTGGCTGGCTTCAGTGTAAAGCTTTTGTTTGCGACTTTTGTTTTGACTGGCGCCACACGATTTTGTAGAGATTTGGCGCTGCCGATGGGGCTTTAAGATAATGGTTCCTTTGAGACTTTTGTTTTGGCTAATGCGAAATCATTCCATTGGAGATTGTGTTGTCTAATAGGTCTTCAAAGTAGATTTTTTTTTATTAAACTTTTGTTTTTGATGGCTCCAGAAGATTCTGATATGGTTTGACTTAGCTTACTTAGCCTTTCAAGTAAAGCTTCAATTTGAGTCTTGTATATTTTGTGCCGGCAGAAGATTCCACTAGGGTTCGGCTCGGTACATGGGGCTTCAAGTTTAAATTTCACTTTAAATTTTTTTCTGGATTTCACCACATGGTTCTAATGTGGTTTGGCATTCCCCACTGGGCTGCAAAGTAATGAATACATTTGAGATTTGATATCATATTTCTTACCGGTTGTACACGATTCTATTGGGCTTTGGCCTTGAAAACGAGGCTTTAGAGAAATGCTTTTTTTGGAACATTTATTTTGGCTTGCACCAGATAATTCTGTGGTTGTTTTACGTGTCTTAGGAGACAGCAAAATGAAACTTTAATTTAGTGATTTTGTTCAGGGTAGCGTCAGATAATTGTAATGGGGAATAACCTGTTGCCATGAGATTTTTAATCAAATATGTCTTTGGGTCTTTTGTTATGGATTGCGCGAAAATTTTGGACTGGTTGTTTGGAGCATCAAATTTGGCTTCAAAATAAATTTTCAGTTCTAAGAATTATTTTGTGGCTGTAGCCTGACGATTTTCTTGGGGTTTTACGTGTCCCTCGGAGATTTGATACAATGCTTCATTTTGGTATTTTTTATCTAGCTGGCGGTAGACGACTTTTGGGGTTTGGCGTGGCACATGGTGCTTGAAAATAATTCTTTGGTTTCGGATTCTTTTCTGGCAGGAGACAAATGATTCTCTTAGGGTTCTGCGTTTCACTTGGTGATTAGAAACAAAGCTTTTTTATAGGAGTTTTTGACTGGCAGGCTTCAGTGTAAAGCTTCTGTTGGCGAATTTTGGTGTGACTGGCACTAGATGATTTTGCTGGGATTCGGCGTGACCGATGAGGCTTTCAAGGTGTTTCCTTCGAGCCTTTTGGTACGGATAACGAGAAATAATTCTAATGGGGATTGTTGTGTCTTATGGGGCCTCAAATTAAATTCTTTTCTTAAATTGTTTTTTTTCATGGGTCCAGGTGATTCTATTATGGTTTGGCGTTGATGACGGAGCTTTAACATTAAGCTTTACTTTGCGATTTGTATTTTTTGTGCCGGCAGACGACTCCATTGTGGTTCGGTTCGGTACACGGGGATACAAGTTAAAGATTTACTTTAGGCTTTTTTCTGGATTTTACCACAAGATTCTATTGTGGTTTGTCATACCCCACTTGGATGCAAAGCAACAAGTCCGTTCGGGAGCTGGGAACTTTTCTTCTGACGAGATGTAGACGAATCTGTTATGATTTGGATTGGCCCACTGGGCTTCAGAGTATTATTTCTTTTCTGGACATTTATTTCAGCTAGCACTGGACGAATGAATTGGGTTTTGGCATGTCTCAGGGAACAGGAAAATGAAACCTCAGTCTGTTACCTTTGTTAAGGACGGCGTTATACGATGCTACTGGTGGTTGTCGTGGTGCCACAGGGTTCTAGAGCAAATTTTTCATTGGTGCTCTTGTTATGGCTGTAGCGAGGCTATTGTATTTGTTGTTGGGTATGTCCCATTTGAGTTCAGAATAAATCTTCTGTTTTAAGAATTATTTTCTGGCTGTAGCCGGATGATTCTCTTGGAGTTTGCTTGTCTTAAGAGGATTTTATGTAAAACTTCAGTTTCGGACTTTTTTTTTCTTGCAGGCGGCAGAAAACTCTATGGGGTTTGCTGTAGTCCGTGGTGTTTTGAAATAAATCTTCTGTTTGGGACTTATTTTCAAGCTACAGCCAAATGATTCTTTTAGAGCTTTGGGTTTCATTTGGTGATTAAAATTTAAGCTTCAGTCTGGAACTTTATGTCAGGGTGGCTTCAGTGTAAAGCTTCTCTTTGTGAGTTTTATTGTGACTGGCGCCAGACGATATTTTTGGGCTTCGGCGTGGCCTTTGACAATATTCTTTTTACTAGCACGAAATGATTCCATTGGGAATTGTTTCGTCTCCTGGTAATTCAAAGTAAAAATTTTTCCTGACGAAGGTGTAAAGTAAAGCTTCTCTTTGTCACATGTATTTTGTGAGCTGGCAGAGGATTCCAATGTGTTTCGGCTCAGTACAAGGGCCTCAAGATCAAATTTCTTTTAAAATTTTTGATAATATTGTCATGACTAGCGCGAAATGATTCATTTCGGGATTCTTTCGCCACATGGTGCTTCAGAGTGATTTTTTTTTTTTCATGACGCAGCTTTAAAGTAAAGCCTCACTTTGGGACATGTGTTTAGTATACCAGCATAGGATTCTATTGGGATTCTGCTCAGTACAAGGAGCTTCAAGATGATATTTCTCTTCAAAATTTTTATGGCTTGCTTCAGATGATTATATTGTTGTTTGGCATGCCCCACGGAGCTGCAAAGAAACAAGTCCTTTTGGGAGTTTAAGACCCTTCTTTTGACTGGTTGCAGACGACTCTGTTGGGAGTTGCCTGGCCTAGCTTCTGAGCAATGCTTCTGTGTGGGACTTCTATTTCGGCTGCCGTCATATGAATGTATTGAGGATTGGCATGTCTCAGGGGACATCAAAATCAAACTTAAGTTTCATTCTTTTATTCAGGCTGGTGTCAGGCGATTCCTCTGGGGATTGAAGTGGTGCCACAGGGTTTTGAATTAAAGTTGTCAATTCGTCTTATGTTATGGCTAACGCGAAACTACTATATTGGTTGTTTGGTGTGTCCTATTTGGCTTCAAAATGGATTTTCACTTCTAATAATTATGTTCTGGCTATAGGCAAACGATTCTCTTGGAGCTTTCCGTATCGCACGAGGATTTGAAATGAAGCTTCAGTTTGGTATTTTTCTTCTAGATGTAGGTAAACGACTTCATGGTGGATTGGTGTGGAATATGGAGCTTCAAAATAAATCTTCGGTTTAGGACTTTTTCTTTGGCTGAAGCCAAAGGATTCTTTTAGGATTCTGCGTTTCACATGGTGATTGATAATAAAGCTTCAGTTTGGAAATTTTTCTCTGGCTGGCTTCAGTATAGAGCTTCTGTTTGTGACTTTTGTTGTGACTAGCGCCAGAGGATTTTCTTGGGATTTGGCGTGTCCGATTGGGCTTTAAAGTAATGCATCCTTTGAGACTTTTGTTATGGCTAACGCGAAATGATTCCATTGGGGATTGTGTTGTCTAATGTCTTCAAAGTAAATCTTTTCTTGAAGTTTTGTTTTTGAAGGCTCCAGACGATTCTATTACGGTTTGGCTTGGCTTACTTAGTTTTAAGGTAAATATTCAAATTGGGACTTGTATTTCTTTCTACCGGCAGAAGATTCCATTGGGGTTCAGCTCAGTACTTGGGCCTTCAAGTTAAAGTTTCACTTTAGAATGTTTTCTGGTTTTCACCTCATGATTCTATTGTACTTTGGCATGCCCTATTGGGTCGAAAGGCAACGAATCCGTTTCAGATTTGATACTCTACTTATTGAGCTTTGGCATAGAAAACAGGGCTTCGCAGTAATGCCTCTTTTTGGATCATTTACTTTGGCTGGCACCAGATAATTCTGTTGGGGGTTTTACGTGTCTCAGGAGACAGGCAAAATAAAACTTTAGTTTATTACTTTTGTTCAGGCTAGCGTCAGACCATTCTGCTGGGAAATGACTTGGTGCCACGGGATTTTCATTTGAATATGTCTTTGGATCTTTTGTCATGGCTAGCACGAGGCCATTGGATTGGTTGTTTGTGTATCACATTTGGCTTCAAAATAAATCTTCAGTTCTGAGAATTATTTTCTGGCCGTAGCTTGGCGATTTTCTTGGAGTTTTATGTTGCCCGTGGGAATTTGAAATAATGCCTCAGTTTGGACTTTGATTTTCTTTTTTTTGTTAGCTGGCGGTAGACGCCTTTTTGGGATTTTACGTGGAACATGGTGCTTGAAAATAGATCTGTGGTTTCGGACTCTTTTTCTGGCTTTAGCCAAATGATTCTCATAGGGTTATGAGTTTCACTTGGTGATTAAAAACAAAGCTTCCGTTTGGGAGTTTTTGTCCGGCTGGCTTCAGTTTAAAGATTCTGTTTGTGACTCTTGGTGTGAATGTTGCCAGACTATTTTGCTGGGATTTGGCGTGGCCGATAAGGCTTACAAGTAATGTTTCCTTCGGTACTGATAACGAGAAAAAATTCTAATGGGAATTGCGTTGTCTTATGTGGCTTCAATTTTTTTTCATAAAGTTTTGTTCTTTATGGCTCCAGCCGATTGATCATATTAAGGTTTGGCGTTGATGACGAAGCTTTAACGTACACCTTCACTTTGGGATTTGTATTTTTTGTGCCGGCAGACGATTCCATTGGGGTTCGGTTCGGTACATGAGGATTTACGTTAAAGATTCACTTTAGATTTTTTTCTGGCTTTCACCACATTATTCTTTTGTGGTTTGGCATGCCCCAATGGGCTGCAAAGCAAGAAGTCCGTTTGGGTGTTTGGAACTTTTCTTACGACTAGATGTAGACGACTCTGTCAGGGTTTGGATTGGTCCACGGAGCTTCAGAGTAATATTTCTCTTTGGGACATTTCTTTTAGCTAGCACTAGAAGATTGTATTGGATTTTAGCATGTCTCAGGGAACAAGAAAATGAAACTTTAATTATTTTACTTTTGTTCAGGCTGGAGTTATAAGATTGTGCTTATGATTGTCGTGGTGCCAAGGGGTTTTAAAGCAAATTTCTCTTTGTTTCTCTTGTTATTGCTGTCGCTAGACTATTCTATATGTTGTTTGGTGTAGCCCATTTGGGTTCAGAATATATCTTCGTTTTTAAGAATTATTTTCTGGATGTAGCCAGATGATTCTCTTGGAGTTTTGCTAGTACTAATAAGATTTTATTTAAAGCTTCAGCTTAGGACTTTTTTCTTGCTGGCGGTAGACGACTCTATGGTTGTTTGTTGTAGCCCGTGGTGTTTTAAAATAAATCTTTGCTTTGGGACTTATTTTCTGGCTGGCTGGCTGGATGGCTTCAGCGTAAAGCTTCTGTTTGTGACTTGTGACTGTCGCAAGACGATTTTGTTAGGCGTGGCCAACGGGGTTTTAAAGTAATGTTTCCTTTAACACATTTTAATTTGACCAGCACAAAATGATTTCTTTGGGGATTGTTTCGTCACATGATGCTTCAAAGCAAAATGCTTTAAAGTAAAGCTTCACTTTGGGGACATGTATTTTGTGTGCCGGCATAAGATTCCATTGAGGCTCGGCTCAGTGCAAGGAGCTTCAAGACAAAATTTCTCTTCGGAATTTTTTATGGCTTGCACTAGATGATTAGATTGTGGTTTGGCTAGCCCCACGGAGCTGCAAAAGAACGAGCCCTTTTAGAAGTTTAAGACCTTTATCCTGACTGGTTGCAGGCGATTCTGTTGGGGATTGCCCAGGCCCAGGGGGCTTCAGAGCAATGCTTCTGTGTGTGACTTTTATATCGGCTGGCGCCTGATGATTTTATTGAGGATTGGAGTGTCTCAGGAGTCATGAAAATCAAACCTCACTTTGGTACTTTTACTCAGGCTGGCGTGAGACGATTTTGCTGGGCATTGACGCGGTGCCACGGTAATTCTAATCAAATTTGCCATTGAGTCTTTTGCTATGGCTAGCGGGAAACTATTATATTGATTGTTTGTTGTGCCCCATTTTGCTTCAAAGTAGATTTTCAGTTCTAAGAAATTTTTTGGGCTTTAAGCAAACGATTCTCTTGGTTCTCTCCGTATCGCGAGGGGATTCGAAATATAGCTTCAGTATGGTATTTTTCTTCGAGAAGGAGGTAAATGATTCTTTCAAGACTTTTGATATGGATAACAGGAAGTATGGTTGTATGGTTGCGAGGCGTGGGCTATGGATAGAGATGTGCGCAGGAGGATGGATGTGCTGGAAATGAGATGTTTGAGGAAAATGTGTGGTGTGAGGTGGTTTGATCGAGTAAGTAACGTAAGGGTAAGAGAGATGTGTGGAAATAAAAAGAGCGTGGTTGAGAGAGCAGAAGAGGGTGTTTTGAAATGGTTTGGGCACATGGAGAGAATGAGTGAGGAAAGATTGACTAAGAGGATATATGTGTCGGAGGTGGAGGGAACGAGGAGAAGAGGGAGACCAAATTGGAGGTGGAAAGATGGAGTGAAAAAGATTTTGTGTGATCGGGGCCTGAACATGCAGGAGGGTGAAAGGAGGGCAAGGAATAGAGTGAATTGGAGCGATGTGGTATACAGGGGTTGACGTGCTGTCAGTGGATTGAATCAAGGCATGTGAAGCGTCTGGGGTAAACCATGGAAAGCTGTGTAGGTATGTATATTTGCGTGTGTGGACGTGTGTATGTACATGTGTATGGGGGGGGGTGGGGGTTGGGCCATTTCTTTCGTCTGTTTCCTTGCGCTACCTCGCAAACGCGGGAGACAGCGACAAAGTATAAAAAAAAAAAAACAGGAAGTAATTCTAATGGTGAGCCTCAAAATTTATCTTTGGTTTGCGACTTTTTCTCTGGCTGGAGCCAAAAGATTCTTTAAGCATTTTGCGTTTCACTTAAGATTAATAATAAAGCTTCAGTTTGGGATTTTGTGTCTGGCTGACTTCATTGTAAAGCTTCTGTTTGTGACTTTTATTGTGACTGGCGCCAGACGATTTTGTTAGGATTTGGCGTGGCCGGTGAGGCTCAAAAGTAATGCTTCCTTTGAAACTCTTGTTATGGCTAAAGCAAAATGATTCCATAGGGGATTGTGTTATCTTATGGGTCTTGAAAGTAAATCTTTTTCTTGAAATTTTGATTTTGATGGCTCAAGATGATTCTATTATGGTTTGACGTGGCTTACTTAGCTTTAAAGTTAGGCTTTAATTTGGGGCTTGTATTTCTTTGTGCCGGTAGAAGATTCCATTGTGGTTCGGGTCGGTACATGGGGCTTCAAGTTCAAGTTTCACTTTCAAACTTTTTCTGGCTTTCACCATATGATTCTACTGTCGTTTGGCATGCCCCACGGGGCTGAAAAGCAAAGAATCCTGTTTCATACTTTACTTCTGACTTGTTGCATACGATTCTGTTGGGGTTTGGCCTGGAAAACGGGGCTTCAAGTACTGCTTCTAATTGGAAAATTTATTTTGGCTAAAACCAGATTAATCTACTGGCGTTTACGTATCTCATGAGACAACGAAATGAAACTTTAGTGTATCACTCTTGTTCAGGCTGGCGTCAGACGATTCTACTGGGGAGTAACGTAGTGCCACGGGATTTTGAATGAAATATGTCTTTGGGTCTTTTGTTATTGCTAGCGCGAGACTATTGGATTGGTTGTTCGGCGTATCCCATTTGGGTTAAAAATAAATTTTCAGTTCTAAGAATGATTTTCTGCCTATAGCCTGACGATTTTCTTGGAAATTTACGTTGCTCGCTAGGATTTGAAACAAAGCTACAGTTTGGTATCATTTCTTCTTTTCTAGCTGGAGATGGACGACTTTTTCGGGTTTGGCGTGTCATACAGTGCTTGAAAATATATCTTTGGTTTCGGACTCTTTTTCTGGCTTTAACCATATCATTCTCTTAGGTTTCTGCGTTTCATTTGGTGGTCAAAAACAAAGCTTTGGTTTATACGTTTATGTCTGGCTGGCTTCAGTGTAAAGCTTTTGTTTGTGACTATTGGTGTGACTGTCGCCAGACGATTTTGCTGGGATTTGGCGTGGCCGATGAAGCTTTCAAGACTTTTGGTATGGATAACGGGAAATAATTCTAATGGTGATTGTGTTTAGAGCTTCAAATTAATCTTTCTTATTAAAGTTTTCTTCTTCATGGCTCCAAAGTTTGGCGTTCATGACGGAGCTTTAACGCAAAGGTTCGCTGTGAGATTTGTATTTTTAGTACTGGCAAGGGGATTCAAGTTAATGATTCACTGTAGATTTTTTTCTGGCTTTCACTACATGATATCATTGTGGTTTGGTATGCCCCACTAGGCTGCAAAGCAACAAATCCGCATGGGAGTTTGGAACTTTTTTATGACTAGTTGTAGGCGAATCTGCTAGGGATTGGCCTGGCCCACGGGGCTTCAGAGTAATATTTCTGTTTGGGACATTTATTTCAGGTTGCACTAGACGATTGTATTGGGATTTGGCATGTCTCAAAGAACAACAAAACGAAACTTCAGTTCGTTACTTTTGTTCAGGCTGGCGCTAGACGACTCTGCTGGTTATTGTCGTGGTACCACAGGGTTTTAAAGCAAATTTCTCTCCAGTGCTACTCTTATTGTTGTCGCGAGAGTATTGTATTGGTTGTTGGTGTATCATATTTGGGTTCAGAATAAATCTTCAGTTTTCAGATATATTTTCTGGCTCTAGCCAGATGATTTTCTTGGGACTTTTCTCTTGCTGACGGTAGATGATTCTATGGTGGTAAATTGTAGCCCATTGTGTTTTAAGATGAATCTTCGGTTGAAGACTTCTTTTGTGGCTGGAGCCAAAGGATTCTCTTAGGGTTTTAGGTTTCACGTAGCGATTGAAATTTAAGCTTCAGTTTGGGACTTTATGTCAGGCTGCCTTCAGTGCAAAGCTTGTGTTTGTTACTTTTGTTGTAACTGCGGCAGCCGATTTTGCTCGGGCTTGGCATGGCCGAACGGCTTTTAAAGTAATGTTTCCTTTGACACTTTTGTTATGACTAGAACAAAATTATTCCATTGGGTATTGTTTCGTCACATGGTACTTCAAAGTAGATTTTTTTTATGACGCAGCTTTAAATCAAAGCTTCACTTTGGGACTTGGATTATGTGTGCCATCAGAAGATTCCATTGTGGTTCGATCAGTACAAGGGGCTTGAAGATAAGGTTTTCCTTCAGATTTTTTTTCTGTCTTACGCCAGATGATTATACGGTTATGATTAGAGCAGAATGATTCCATTAGGGATTGTTTCGTTACTTGATGCATTAAAGTGAATTTTTTCTCATGACGCAGCTTAGGACATGTATTTTGTGTGCTGCCATAGAATTCCACTGGGGTTCGACTCAGTACAAGGGCTTCAAGATAAAATTTCTCTTCAAAATTTTCTCTGGCTTGCGCCGGATATTATAATGTGGTTTGTCATGCCCAACGAGGCTGCAAAGGAACGAGTCCTTTTGGGAGTTTGGGACCTTTCTACTGACTGGTTGAAGACCATTCTAGTGGGGGTTTCTCTGGACCATGGGCTTTAGAGCAATGATTCTGTGTGGGAGTTTTATTTCAGTTTGCGCCATATAATTGTATTGAGGATTGACGTGTCTCAGGGGACATCAAAATCAAACTACAGTTTGATACCTTTATTCAGGCTGACGTCAGACGATTCTGCTGGGGATTGACGTTGGGCCACGGGGTTTTGAGTTAAATTTGTCATTAGGTCTTTTCTTATGTCTAGCTCGAGATTAATAGATTGGTTGTTTGGTGTGTCCCTTTTGGTTTCAAAAAGATATCGTTCGTTTGGTCCTTTTTTTCTAACTGGAGATAACAGATTCTCTTAGGATCTTGCGTTTCGATTAATGATTAGAAATAAAGCTTCACTTTGGGAGTTTCTGTCTGGTTGCCTTTAGTGTAAAGCCTCTGTTTGTGACTTTTGTTGCGACTGGCGACAGACAATTATACTGGAATTTGGCTTTGCCGATTGTGCTTCAAAATAATGCTTCCATTGCGACTTTTGTTATGTGTAACGCGAAATGATTCCACTGGGGAGTGTGTTCACTTATTGGTCTTCAAAGGAAATTTTTTCTTGAAGTTTTGCTTTTAGTGGCTCAAGACGATTGTGTTATGGTTTGGCGTGGCTTACTTAGCTTTAAAGTAAAGCTCCAATTTGGACTTGTAATTTCTGTGCCGGCAGAAGATTTCATTGGGGCTCTGCTCGGTACTTGGGGCTTCAAGTTAAAGTTTAACTTTAGAATTTTTTCAGATCTTCACCATAAGATTCTACTGTTTTTTGGCATTCTCCACTGGGCTGCAAAGCAACGATTCCGTTTAAGATTTGATATTTTTCTCTGACTGGCTTTAGACGATTCTATTGGATTTGGCCAGAAAACGGTGCTTTAGAGTAATGCTTCTCTTTGGAACATATATAAATTGGCTGGCACCAAATAATTCTATTGGCGTTTTATATGTCTCAGGAGACAACAAAATTAAACTAATTTTGGCACTTTTGTTCAAGCAGGTGTCAGACGATTTTGCTAAGGAATAAAGTGGTGCCACGGGATTTTGAATTAAATATATCTTTGCTTCTTTTGCTATGGCTAGCGCGAGACTATATGTATTGGCTGTTTGGCGTATCCCATTTGGCTTAAAAATTCATTTTCAATTGTAAGAACTATTTTCTGGCTGTATCCTGACGATTTTCTTGGAGTTTTAAGCGTCCCACTGGGATTTGAAATAAAGCTCCAGTTTGATATTTTTTGTCTAGGTGGCGGTAGACGACTTTATATGGTTTGGTGTGGCACATGATGCTTGAAAATAAATCTTTGATTTCGGACTCATTTTCTGGCTGGAGCCAAATGATTCTCTTAGGGTTCTGCATTTAATTTGGTAATTAAAAACAAAGCTTTCATTTGGGAGTTTGTGCCTGGCTGGCTTCCGTGTAAAGCTTCTTTTTGTTACTTTTGATGTTTTTGGTGCCAGACGATTTTGCTTGAGGCTATCAAGTAATGCTTAATTCGAGACTTTTGGTAAGGATAACGCAAAATAATTGTAATGGGGACTGTGTCGTCTTATGGGGCTTCAACTGACCTTTTTTCCTAAAGTTTTGTTCTTGATGGCTCCAGACGATTCTATTATGGTTTGGCGTTCATGACGGAGCTATAACGTAAAGTTTCACTTTGGGATTTGTATTTCTTGTGCCGATACATGATTCCATTTGGGGTCCGGTTCAGCGCATTAAGATTCAAGTTATACTCACTTTAGATTTTCTTTTGGCTCTCACGACATTATTCTATTGTGGTTTGCTATTTCCCACTCGGCTACAAAGCGACAAGTCTGTTAGGGAGTTTTGAACTTTTCTTCTGACTAGATGTAGACGAATCTGTTAGGGTTTGGCCTGACCCACGGGGTTTCAGAGTAATATTTCTGTTTGGGACATCTAATCTACCTAACACTAAATAACTGTATTGGGGTTTGGCATATCTCTTGAGACAAGATGATGAAACTTTAGTTTGTTACCTTTGTTCAGTCTGGCGTTAGACGACTCTACTGTTGATTATCTTGGTTCCCCGCAAATTTATTTTTGGTACTCTTGATATGGCTATTGCGAGACTATTGTATTGGATGGTTGGCGTGCTCCATTTGGGTTTAGAAAAAGTCATTAGTTTTAAGAATTATTTTCTGGCTGGATCCATATAATTCTGTTTCAGTTTTGATTGTCCTTAGAGGATATTACATAAAGCTTCAGTTTAGTACTTTTTTCTTGCTGGCGGCAGACGATTCTATGGGGGTTTCCTGTAGCCCGTGGTGTTTTGAAATACATTTTCAGTTTCGACTTTTTTTCCGGCCAGGGCCAAATGATTCTCTTGGGATTTTGGGTATGACTTGGCGATTGAAATTTAAGCTTCAGTTTTGGACTTTATATCAAGCTGACTTCAGTGTAAAGCTTTTTCTTTTTTTTTACTTTTGTTGTAACTTGCGCCAGACGATTTTCTTGGGCATTGGCGTGGCAAACTAGGTTTTAAGGTAATGTTTCCTTTGACACTTTTTTATGACGCGCTAAATGATATCATTAAAGATTGTTTCGCCACATGGTATATCATGGTAAATTTTTTCATGACGCAGCTTTAAAGTAAAGCTTCACTTTGAGACCTGTATCTTGTGTGATGGCAGAGGGTTCCATTGTGGTTTGGCTCGGTACAACGGACTTGAAGATAAAATTTTTCTTCAGAATATTTTCAGGCTTGCACAAGATTACATTGTTATGACTAACGCGAGTTGATTCCACTGGGAATTGTTTCCTCATATGGTGCTTCAAAGTAAGAATTTTTTCATGACGCAGCTTTAAAGTAAAGCTTCACTTTGGTACATGTATTTTGTACGCCGGCATAGGATTCCATTTTGGTTTGGCACAGTGTAAGGGTCTTCAATATAAAATTTTTCTTCAGTTTCTTTATTGCTTGCGCTAGTTGATCACGTTGTGGTTTGGGAGTTTGGGACATTTGCTTCAGACTGGTTGCAAACGATTCTGCTAGGGGTTTCATTGGCCTATAGGGCTTCAGAGCAATGCTTTTTTGTGGGATTTTTATTTCGACTGCCGCCAGATGATTGTATTGAGAATTGGCGTGTCTCAGGAGACATCAAAAATCAAACTTCAGTATCATACTTTCATTCAGGCTGGCGTCAGACGATTCTGCTGGGGATTGACATGGTGCCACGGTGTTTTGAAATAGATTTGTCTTTGGGTTTTTTATCATGGCTAGCGTGAAACTATTGTATTGGTTGTTTGGTGTGTCACGTTGGGCTTCATAATTGATTTTCAGTTCAATGAAGTATTCTATGGCTATAGGCAGACGATTCTGTTGGAGCTTTCCGTGTCGCATGGGGATTTGAAATAAAGCTCCAGTTTCGTATTTTTTTTTTTTACCTGGCGGTAGATGACTTCATGAGGGTTTGGCGTGGCACATGGTGCTTCAAAATAGATCTACGGTTTGGGACTTTTTTCTGGCTGGAGCCAAAGATTGCCTTAAGAATTTGCGTTTCACTTGGTGATCTAAAATAACGCTTCAGTTTGGGAGTTTTTGTCTGGCTGGCTTTAGTGTAAAGCTTCTGTTTGTGACTTTTTTTTGACAAGCACTAGACGATTTTGTTGCGATTTGGCGTTGCCGATGGGGTTTTATAATAATGCTTCCTTTTAGACTTTTGTTATGGCTACAGTGAAAAGATTCCATTAGGGATTCTCTTGTATTATTGGTCTTCAAAGTTTTTTTTTCTTTTTTTTTTGATGGCTCCAGACGATTCAGTATAGTTTGCGTGTCTTACTTATCTTTAAAGTATATCTTCAATTTAGGACTTGTATTTTTTGTGCCGGCATACGATTCCGTTGGGGTTCCGCTTGGTATATAGGGATTCAACTTAAAGATTCATTTTAGATATTTTTCCTAGCTTTTACCACATGATTCTATTTTGGTTTAGCATGCCCCACTGGGCTGCAAAGAAACTTGTCCGTATGGGAGCATGGAACTTTTCTTCTGACTAGTTGTAGACGAATCTGTTAGGGTTTAGCCTGAGCAATGGGGTTTCAAAATGATATCTCTGTTTTGGACATTTATTCAGCTAGCACTTGACGATTGTATTATGGTTTAGCATGTCTCAGGGAACAAGATGAAACTTCAGTTTGTTACTTTTCTTCAGGCTGGCGTTACACGATTCTACTGGTGATTAACCTGGTTCCACGGGGTTTTAAATAAGATTTCTCTTTGGTACTCTTGTTATGGTTGTCGCGAGACTATTCAATTGATTGTCGTGTCCCATTTGGGTTCCGAAAAAATCTTCAGTCTTAGGAAATATTTTCTGGCTTTAGCCTTATGATTCTTTTGAAGTCTTACTGGCGGCACACGACTCTACGGGGGTTTCTTGTAGCCCGTGGTGTTTTAAAATAAATCTTCGGTTTAGGCCTTCATTTCTGTCTGAAGCCAAATGATACTCTTAGGGGTTTGCGTTTCACTTGGTGATTGAAATCTAAGCTCAATTTGGGACTTTATGTCAGGCTTCATTGTAAAGTTTCTGTTTGTGACCTTTGTTGTGACTGGCGGCAGACGATTTTGTTGGGCTTTGGCGTGGCAAACGAAGTTTTAAAGTAATGTTTCCTTTGACTCTTTTGTTATGACTAGTAGAAAATTATTCCAATGGTGACTTTTTCGTCACATGGTACTTCAAAGTAAATTTCTTTCATGACACAGGTTTAAAGTTAAGTTTCATTTTGGGACATATATTTTGTGTGCTGGCATAGGATTTCATTGGGGTTCGGGTCAGTACAAGGGGTTTCAAGATTAAACTTTTCTTTAGTATTTTTTTGGCTTCCGCCAGATGATAATAATGTTATGAATAACGTGAAATGATTCCGTTGAGGATTGTTTCATCACTTGGTGCTTCAAAGTATATTTTCTTCCTGAGGCAGCTTTAACGTAAAGCTTCAGTTTGGGACATGTATTTTGTGTGCCGGCATATGATTCCAATGTGGTTCGGCTTGGTACAAGGAGCTTCAAGATTAAACTTCTCTTCAGAATTTTTAATGGCTTGCGCGAGATGATTATATTGTGCTTTGTCATGACCCAGAAAGCTCCAAAGGAACGAATCCTTTTGTAAGGTTGAGACATTTCTTCTGACTGGTTGCAGACGATCCTGTCAGTGGTTGCCTTGTCCCACAGGGCTTCAGAGAAATACTTCTTTGTAGGACTTATATTGGCTGGCGCCAGGTGATTGTATTGGGGATTGGCGTGTCTCAGGAGACATCAAAATCAAACTTCAGTTTGATACTTTTATTCAGGCCTGGAGTCAGACGATTCTGCTAGGATTGACATGTTGCCATGGAGTTTTGAGTTAAATTTGCCACTGGGTCTTAAATCATGGCTAGGTCAAAAGTATTGTATTGGTAATTTGGTGTGTCCCATTTGACTTCAAAATAGATATTCAATTCCAAGATTTTTTTTCTAGCCGTAGGCAGATGATTCTCTTGGAGCTTTCCATATCGCGCGGGGATTTCAAATAAAACTTCAGTTTGGTATTTTTCTTTTAGCTGGCGGTAAATGACATTATGGGGTTTTGGCGTAGCACATGGAGCTTCAAAATAAATCTTCCATTTGGGATATTCTCTCTGGCTGGAGCAAACGATTCTCTTAGAATTTTGCATTTCACTTAGTGATGTAAAACAAAGCTTCAGTTTGGGAGTTTTTGTCTCGCTGGCTTCAGTGTAAAGCTTCTATTTGTGACTTTTTCGTGACTAGCGCCAGACGATTTTGTTGGGATTCGGCGTGGCCGATGGAGCTTTAGAGCAATGCTTCCTTTAAGACTTTTGTTATGGCTACCGCGAAATGATTCAAGTGGGGATTGTGTTGTCTTATGGGTCTTATGGTCTCATGGTCTTATGGGTCTTATGGCCCCGTTGCTCAGGCCAAACGCTAACAGAATCGTCTACAAGTAGTCAGAGGAAAAGTTCCATACACCCAAACGGACAAGTTTCTTTGCAGCCCAGTGGGTCATGTCAAACCACAATAGAATCATGTGGTAAAAGCCACAAAAAATATCTAAAGTGAATCTTAAAGTTGAATCCCTATGTATCGAACGAATCCCCAATGGAATCGCATGCCGGCACAAAAGATACAACAACCAAACTGAAGCTTTACTTTAAAGATAAGTAAGCCACGCAAACTATAATGAATCGTCTGGAGCTATCAAAAACAAAACTTTGAAGACCCATAAGACAAGACAATACCCAATGGAATCATTTCGCGGTAGCCATAAGAAAATTCTGAAAAAAAAGTATTACTATAAAACCCCATCGGCAACGCCAAATCCCAACAAAATCGTCTGGCGCGAGTCACAGCAAAAGTCACAAACAGAAACTTTACACTGAAGCCAGCCAGACAAAAAACTCCCAAAATGAAGCTTTATTTTTTATCACAAAGTGAAACACAAATTCTTAAGACAATCTTTGGCCCCAGCCAGAAAAAAAGTCCCAAAACGAAGATCTATTTTGAAGCACCATGTGCGGCGCCAAACCCTTATGAAATCGTTACCGCCAGGTAAAAGAAAATACGAAACTAAAGCTTTATTTCAAACCCCCGTACGATACGGAGAGTTCCAACAGAATCGTCTGCTTACCGCCACAGAATAATTCATTGAACTGAAAATCAATTTTGAAGCCAAACGGGACAGACCAAACAACCAATACAATAGTTTCGCGCTAGCCATAGCAAAAGACATAAAGACAAATTTAATTCAAAACCCTTTGGCACCACGTCAATCCCCAGCAGAATAACTGACGCCACCCTGAACAAAAGTATGAAACTTATGTCTGATTTTTGATGTTCTCTGACACACGACAATTCTCACTACAATCATCTGGCGGCATTCGAAATAAAAGTCCCACAAAAAAAACCATTGCTCTGTGGCCCCATTGGCCATTGAAATCTCTAACAGAATCGTCTCCAACCAGCCAGAAGGAAATGTCCCAAACTCCCAAACCACAACATAATCAACTATCACAAGCAATAATAAAATTGAAGAGAAATTTTAAATTGATGCCCCTTATACTGTGCCAAATGGATTCCTATCCCGGCACGCAAAATACATGTACCAAAGTGAAGCTTTACTTTAAAGCTGCGTCATGAAAAAAGTTCTTACTTTGAGGCACCATATGAGGAAACAATCCCCAATGGAATCACCTCGCGCTAGTCATAACAATATAATCATCTAGTGCAAGCCTGAAAAAATTCTGAAGAAAAATTTTATCTTGAAGTCCGTTGTACTGAGCCCAATCACAATGGAATCCTCTGCCATCACACAAAATACAAGTCCCAAAGTGAAGCTTTACTTTAACGCTGCGTCATGAAAAAAATTTACTTTGATGTACCATGTGACGAAACAATTTTCAATGGGATCATTTCGCGCGTCATAACAAAAGTGTCAGAGGAAACATTATTCTAAAACCCAGTTGGTCACGCCAATGTCAAAGAAAATCGTCTGGCGCAAGTTACAACAAAAGTCGAAAAAAAAGCTTTACTCTGAAGCCAGCTTGACGTAAAGTCCAAAACTGAAGCTTAAATCTCAATCCCCAAGTGAAAACCAAAACCCTAAGAGAATCATTTGCCCCTGGCCAGAAAAGAAGTCCCAAACCGAAGATGTATTTTAAAACACCACGGGCTACAGGAAGCCCCCATAGAATCGTCACCGCCAGCAAGAAAAAATACGAAACTGAAGCTTTATGTAATATCCTCTTAGGACAAATAAAACTGAAAGAGAATTATATGGATACAGCCAGAAAATAATTCTTAAAACTGACGACTTTTTCTGAACCGAAATGGGGCACGCCAACCATCCAAAACAATAGTCTCGCAATAGCCATAACAAGAGTACCAAACAAAAATTTACGGGGCACCAAGATAATCAACAGTAGAATCGTCTAACGCCAGCCTGAAAAAAGGTAACAAACTAAATTTTCATTATCTTGTCTCAAGAGACATGCCGAACCCCAAAACAATTATTTAGTGCTAGCTAGAATAGATATCCCAAACAAAAATATTACTCTGAAACCCCGTGGGCCAAGCCAAACCCTAACAGACTCATCTTCAACTAGCCAGAAGAAAAGTTCCAAACTCTCTCACAGACTTGTCGCTTTGCAGCCGAGTGGGGTATACCAAACCACAATAGAATTATGTCGTAAAAGCCAAATGGAAATCTGAAGTGAATATAACTTGAATCCTAATGTACTGAACCAGACCCCAGTGGAATCATCTTTCGGCATATGAAATAAAAATCCCAAAGTGAAACTTTTCGTTAAAGCTCCGTCATGAACGCCAAACCATAATAGAATCGTCTGGTGTCATCCAGAACAAAACTTTAGGAAAAAGAGGAAGGTCAATATGAAGCCCTATAAGGCAACACAATCAACATTAGAATCATTTCGCTTTATCCTCACCAAAAGTCTCGCATTAAGCATTATTTGAAAGCCTCATCGGCCACGCCAACTCCCAGCAAAATCGTCTGGCGCCAGTCACACCAAGAGTCACAAAAAGAAGCTTTACACCGAAGCCAGCTAGTCAAAAACTCCTAAATGAAAGCTTTGTTTCTAATTACCAAGTTAAATGCAGAACCCTAAGAGAATCATCTGGCTCCAGCCCGAAAAAGAGTCCGAAACCAAAGATTTATTTTCAAGCATCATGTGCCACGCCAAACCCCATAAAGTCAGTGGGACGCGTAAAACTCAAAGAAAATCGTCAGAATACAGCCAGAAAATAGTTCTTACAACTGAAAATGAATTTTGCAGCCAAATGGGATACATCAAACAGCCAATATATATAGTCTTGCGCTAGCCATATCAAAAGACGCAAAGATATATTTAATTCAAAATCCCGTGGCACCACGTCATTCCCCAGTAAAATCGTCTGAGACCTGCCTGAACAAAAGTGCCAAAATTAGTTTCATTTCGTTGTCTCCTGAGACACGTAAAACCTCAATAGAATTATATAGTACCAGCCAAAATATATGTTCCACAAAGAAGCATAACTCAGAAGCCCCGTTCTTTGGCCAAACCCCAATAGAATCGTCTGCAACCAGTCAGAAAAAATTATTAAATCTCAAACGGAATTGTGGCTTTGCAGCCCAGTGGAGAAAGCCAAAAAACAATAGAATCATGTGGTGAAGGCCCGAAAAAATATAAAGTTAAGTTTTAACTTGAAGCTCCAGGTATCGACCCGAGCCGGCACAAAAAATACAAGTCCCAAATTGGAGCTTTACTTTAAACTAAGTAAGCCACGTCAGACCATAATACATTCGTCTGAAGCCACTAAAAGCAAAACCTCAAGAAAAAATTTACTTTGAAGACCTATAAGAGAAAATAATCCCCAGTGAAATCATTTCGTGTTATCTATAGCAAAAGTCTCAAAGGAAGCATTATTTTAAAGCAAAATCGGCAAAGCCAAATTCCAATATAATCGTCAGTCGTCAGTCGCAACAAAAGTGACAAACAGAAGCTTTACACTGGGGATTGGGGATTAAAAATAAAGCTTCAGTTCGGGAATTTTTGTCTGGCTGGCCAGACAAAAATTCCCAAACTGAAGCTTTATTTTCAATCCCAAATCGAAACGCAAAATTAAGAGAATCTCTTATCTCCAGTCTGAAAAAAGTCCCAAACCGACGATTTATTTTGAAGCACCATTTGCCACGACAGACCCTAAAAAAGTCGTCTACGTCTACCGCCAGCTAGAAGAAAAATACAAAACTAAAGCTTTATTTCAAATCACCTTGCGATACGGAAAGCTGTAAGAGAATCGTTTGCCTACAGCCAAAAAATAATTCTTAGAACTGAAAATCTATTTTGAAGCCAAATGGGACACACCAACAACCAATGTAATAGTCTCGCGCTAGACATAACAAAGGACACAGTGACAAATTTATCTCAAAACCCCGTTGCCCCACGTCACTCCCTAGCAGAATCATCATCTGAAGTATCAAACTGTAGTTTGATTTTGATGTCCCCTGAGACATGGCAATCCTCAATACAATCATATGGCGCAAACTGAAATAAAACTTCAACACAGAATCATTGCTCCGAAGCCCCATGGGCCAGAGAAACCCCACACTAGAATCACCTTCAACCAGTCAGTAGAAAGGTCCCAAACTCCCAAAAGGACTCGTTCCTTTGCAGCCTCGTTAAGCATGAGAAACATCATAATTATCTGGCGCAAGTCAGAAAAAATTCTGAGCAGAATTTTTATCTTGAAGCCCCTTGTACTGAGCCGAACCCCAATGGAATTCAATGCCAGCACACAAAATACATGTCCCAAAGTGAAGTTTTACTCTTAAGCTGAACATGTAAATCTTTTACTTTAAAGCACCATATGACGAAACAGTCCCCAATGGAATCATTTCGCTCTAGTCATAACAAGTGTCAAAGGAAACATTACTTTAAAAACCGTTTGTCCACCCAAACCCAAGCAAAATCAGCTGGTGCAATCAGAACAAAAGTCACAAACAGAAGCTTTGCATTGAAAGCAGCCTGACATAAAGTTGCAAACTGAGGCTTAAATTTCATTCGCCAAGTGAAATCTAAAACACTAAGAGAATCATTTGGCTCCAGCCAGTAGAGAAGTCCTCAACCGAAGATTTATCTTAAAATACAATGGGCTAAAGCAATCCCCCATTGAGTCATCTACCACCAGCAAGAAAAAAGTCCCAAAAGAATCATCTGGCTACAGCCAGAAAAATATTTCTTAAAACTGAAGATTTATTCTGAACCCAAATATGATACACAAAACAAGGAATACAATACTCGTTACAGCAACAAGAAGAGCACCAAAGAGAAATTTGCTTTAAAACCTTGTAGCACCATGACAATAACCAGTAGAATCGTCTAACGCCAGGGTGAATAAAATTAATGCTCCCTTTCAAACTTTTGTTATGGCTAAAACGAAATGATTCCATTGGGGATTGTGTTTTCTTAAGGGTCATGAAAGTCATTTTTTTTCTTGAAGTTTTGTTTTTGATGGCTCAAGACGATTCTATTATGGTTTGGCGTGACTTACTTAGCTTTAAAGATAGGCTTCAATTTGCGACTTTTATTTCTTTGTGTCGGTAGAAGATTCTATTGTAGTTCTGCTCGGTACATGGTGTTTCAAGTTCAAGTTTCACTTTTAAACTTTTTCTGCTTTTCACCATATGCTTCTGCTGTAGTTTGGTATGCCCCACTGGGCTGAAAGCAACGAATCCGTTTGATGTTTGATACTTTACTTCTGACTTGTTGTATACGATTCTGTTCGGGTTTGGCCTAGAAAACGGGGCTTCAAGTAATGCTTTTGATTAGAAAATTTATTCTATCTAAAACCAGATTAATCTATTGAGGTTTACGTATCTCAGCACTCTTGCTCATGCTGGCGTCAGACGATTCTACTGGGGAGTAACGTGGTGCCACGGGATTTTGAGTGAAATATGTCTTTGGGTCTTTTAATATGGCTAGCGCGAGACTATTGGATTGGTTGTTTGGCGTATCCCATTTGGCTTCAAAAGAGATTTTCAGTTCTAAGAATTATTTTCTGCCTATAGCCTGACGATTTCCTTTGAGTTTTACGATGCCCACTAGGATTTGAAAAAAAGCTACAGTTTGCTATTATTTCTTCTTTTCTAGCCGGCGGTAGTCGACTTTTTCGGGTTTGGCGTGGCACATAGTGATTGAAAATATATCTTTGGTTTCGTACTCTTTTTCTGGCTTTAGCCAAATCATTCTCTTAGGTTTCTGCGTTTCACTTGGTGATTAAAACAAAGCTTCCATCTGGGAGTTTATGTCTAACTGGCTTCAGTGTAAAGCTTCTGTTTGTGACTATTGGTGTGACTGTCGTCAGACGATTTTGTCTGGATTTGGCGTGGCCGATGAGGCTTTCGAGACTTTTGGTATGGATAACGGGAAGTAATTCTAATGGTGATTGTGTTTAGAGCTTCAAACTAATCTTTCTTCTTAAAAGTTCTGTTCTTCATGTCTCCAGCCGATTTTATCAAAGTTTGACGTTCATGACGGAACTTTAACGTAAAGGTTTGCTTTGGGACTTGTATTTTTAGTACCGGCAGACGATTCCATTGGGGTTCGTTTATGTTCTTGGGGATTCAAGTTAAAGATTCACGTTGGATTTCTTTCTGGCTTTTACCTCATGATTGTATTGTGGTTTGGCACGTCTCACTGGACTGCAAAGCAACAAGTCCCTTTGAGAGTTTGGAACTTTTTTTCTGACTAGTTGTAGACGAATCTATTAGGGTATGGCCTGGACCACGGGGCTTTTCAGATTAATATATCTGTTTGAGACATCTAAATAGTACTAAACGATTGCATTGGAGTTTTGCACGTCTCAGGGAACAAGAAAATGATACTTCTGTTTGATACTTTTGTTCAGGTTTGCGTTAGACGATTCTACTGGTGATTGTCGCGGTGCCACTGGGTTCTAAAGCAAATTTCTTTTGGCTGTCTCGAGACTATAGTATTGGTTGTTTGACATATCCCTTTAGGGTTCAGGGTAAATCTGCAGTTCTAAGAATTACTTTCTGACTGTAGCCAGATGGTTGTCTTTTAGTTTTGTTTGTCCTAAAAGGATTTTATGTAAAGCTTCAAAATGAGAATCAATTCTTGCTGGCCCGTGGTGTTTTAAAGTAAATGTTTGGTTTAGGACTTCTTTTCTGGCTGGAGGCAAATAATACTCTTAGGGTTTTGGGTTTCACTTAACGATTGAAATCTAGTCTTCAGTTCGGGACTTTATGTCAGGCTGGCTTCAGTGTAAAGCTTCTGTTTGTGACTTCTTTTGTGACTTTCGCCAGACAATTTTGTCTTCCTTCGACACTTTTTTTTTAAATAGGGCAAAAAGATTCAATTGGGGAATGCTTCTTCATATGGTACTTCAAAATAATTTTCTTTTATGACGCAGCTTTAAAGTAGAGCTTCACTTTGGGACATGCATTTTTTGTGCCGGCAGAGGATTCCATTTTGGTTCGGCTAAGTACAAGGTGCTTCAAGATAAGATTTCTGTTCAGAAATTTCTCTGGCTTGCGCCAGATGATTATAATGTTATGACTAGCGTGAAATGATTCAGTTGGGATTATTTTGTCACATGTTGCTTCATAGTAAATTTTTTTTTCATGATGGAGGTTTAATGTAAGGCTTCACTTTACTACATGTATTTTGTGTGCCGGCATGGGATTCCATTGGTTTCGGCTCACTACAAGGGACTTCAAGATAAATTTTCTCTTCATGATTTTTTATAGCTTGCGCCAGATGCTTATATTGTGGTTTGGCATGCCCTACTAGGCTGTAAAGGAAAGAGTCCTTTGCGAAGTTTGAGACCTTTCTCTGACCGATTGCAGACGATTCTCTTGGGGGTTGTCCTGGCCCATGGGTCTTTTGAGCAATGCTTCTGTGGGGGACTTTTATATCGGCTGGCGCCAGATAATTGTATTCAGGATTGGCGTGTATCAGGGGTCATCAAATTCAGGCAGGCGTCAGACATTTCTGCCGGATATTGACGTGGTGCCAAGGGGTTTTAATTTAAATTTGGTGTCTCACATATGTCTTCAAAATAAATGTTCAGTTCTAAGAGTTTATTTCTGGCTGCAGGGAGACAATTTTCTTGGAGCATTCCATTGGCCCATGGAGCCTCAGAGCAACGCTTCTGTGTGGAACTTTTATTTCAGCTGGCACTAAAAGATTCTATTGAGGGTTGGCGTGTCTTCGGGAACTTCAAAATCAAACTTCAGTTTGATGTTTCTATCCAGCCTGGCGTCAGACGATTCTGCTGAGGATTGACGTGGTGCCACAGGGTTTTGAGTTCAATTTGTCATTGGTTCTTTTGTTATGGTTAGCGCGAGACTACTATATTGGTTGTTTGGTGTGTCAAATTTGGCTTCAAAATAGATTTTCCGTTCTAAAAATGATGTTATGTCTGTAGGCAGACTATTCTATTAGGGCTTTTCGTATCACACGGGGATTTGAAATAAAGCTTCAGTTTCATATTTTTCTTCTAGCTGGCGGTAGATGACGTTATTGGGGTTTGTCATCGCACATGGTGCTTCAAAATAAATCTGCGGTTTGGGACTTATTTTCTGGCTGGAGCGAAAAGATTCTCTTAGGATTTTGTGTTTTGATTGATGATAAGAAATAAAGGTTCAGTTTAGTAGTTTTTGTCTAGCTGGCTTCAGTGTAAATTTCTGTTTGTGACTTTTGTTCTGATTGGCGACAGACGATTTTGTGGGGTTTTGGCGTGGCCAATGGGACTTTAAATCAATGCTCTTTGAGACTTTTTTAAGGCTAATGCGAAATTATTCCATTGGGGATTGTATTCCCTTACCGCTTTTCAAAGTAAATTTTTTCTTGAAGTCTTGTTTTGGTGGCTTCAGACGATTCTGTTATGGTTTGGTGTGGCTTAGCATTAAAGCATTGCTTCAATTTTGGGATTTGTATTTTTTTGCCGGCAGAAGATTGTACTGGTTTTCGGCTCGGGACATGTGGCTTCAAGTTAAAATCTCACTTTAGAATTTTTTCCGGTTCTCATCACATGATTCTAATGTGCTTTGGCAAACCCCTCTGCGCTGCAAAGCAACGAGTTTGTTTGAAATTTGATACTTTTCTTCTGACTAGTTGTATATGATTCTATTGGAGCTTTGCCGAGAAAACGGGGCTTCAGAGTAATGCTTCTTTTTTTGAATATTTATTATGCCTGGCTCCAGATGATTCTCTTCAGGTTCTACATGTCTAATGATACAACAAAATGAAACTATCTTTGGTATTTCTGTTCAGGCTGGCGTCAGATGATTTACTTGGGAACGACGTGGTGCCACGGGATTTTGAATTAAATATATCTTTGGGTCTTTTGTTATGGTTTGCACTAGACGATTGGATTGGCTGTTTAGCGTATCTCATTTGGCTTCAAAATATATTTTCAGCTCTAAGAATTATTTTTTAGCTGTAGCTTGACGATTTTCTTGGACTTGTAGGTGTCTCACTGGGATTTGAAGTAAAGGTTCAATGTGTTATTTTTTCAAGCTAGCGGTAGACGACTTTTGGGGGTTTGAGATGGCACATATTGCTTAAGAATAAACGTTTGGTTTCGAACTCTTACTCATGGTTGGAGCCAAATGATTCTTTAAGGTTCTGCGTTTCACTTGGCGAGTGAAGCAAAGCTTCCGTTTGGGAGTTTTTGTCTGGCAGGCGTCAGTGTAAAAATTCTGTTTCTGACTTTTGATTTGGCTGGTGACAGACTATTTTCTAGGATTTGGCGTGGCATATAAGGCCTTCAAGTACGGCTTCCTTCGAGACTTTTGGTATAGATAATGGGAGATAATTCAATTGAGGATTCTGTTGTGTTATGGGGCTTCAAATTGATTTTTTTCTGAAAGTTGTGTTCTTAATGTCTCCAGACGTTTTTATTGTGGTTTGGCGTTGATGACGGAGCTTGAACGTAAAGCTTCACCTTTTTTATTTGTATTTTTTGTGCCGGCAGACGATTCCATTGTGGTTCGGTTCATTACAATGGGATTCAAGTTAATGATTCACTTTAGATTCTTTTTTGGCTTTCACCACATGATTCCATTGTATTTAGTATACCCCACTAGGCTGCAAAGCAACAAGTCCGTATGGGATTTTGGATCTTTTTTCTGACTACTTGTAGGCGAATCTGTTAGGGATTGGCCTGGCCAACGGGGCTTCAAAGTAATATCTCTGTTTGGGAAACTTATTTCAGCTAGCGCTAGACGATTGTATTGGGTTTTGGCATATCTCAGAGGACAACGAAACGAGACTTTAGTTCGTTACTTTTATTCAGGCTGGCGTTAGACGATTCTACTGGTTACTGTCGTGGTACCACAGGGTTTTAAAGCAAATTTTTCTTTGGTGCTCTTCTTATTCTTGTCACGAGAGAATTGTAATTGTTCTTTGGTGCATCATATTTGGGTTCAGAATAAATCTTCAGTTTTAAAAAATGTTTTCTAGCTCTAGCCAGATGATTCCCTTGGGACTTTATTCTTGCTGGCGGTAGATGACTCTATGGGGGTTTGCTTAAACCCATTGTGTTTTAAAATAAATATTCGGTTGAGTACTTCTTTTGTAGCTGGAGCCAAATGATTATCTTAGGGTTTTATGTTTCACTTGGCGATTGATATTTAAGCTTCAGTTTGCGACTTTATGTCAGGATGCCATCGGTGCAAAGCTTCTGTTTGTGACTTTTGTTGTGACTACACCAGCCGATTTTGCTGGGGTTTGGAGTGGCCAAACGATTTTTAAAGTAATGTTTCCTTTGACACTCTTGTTATGACTAGAGTGAAATGATTCCTTTGGGGATTGTTTCGTCACATGGTGTTTTAAAGTAAAAACATTTTCATGATCAGCTTAAGAGTAGAACTTCCCTTTGGACATGCATTTTGTGTGCTGGCATAGAATTCCATTGGGGTTCGGCTTAGTACAAGGGGCTTCAAGATAATATTTCTGTTCAAAATTTTTTTTGGCTTGCGCCAGATAATTATAATGTGGTTTGTTATGCCCAGCGAGGCTGCAAAGGAACGAGTCCCCTTGGGTGTTAGGGACCTTTCTACTGACTGGTTGAAGACGATTCTGGTGAGGGTTTCTCTGGACTATGGGGCTTTAGAGCAATGATTCTGTATGGAAAGTTTTATTTCAGTTTGCGCCATATGATTGTATTGAGGAATGGCGTTTGTCAGAGGACATCAAAATCAAACTAGAGTTTGATGCTTTTATTCAGGCTGACGTCAGGTGATTCTGCTGGGGAGTGAGTGGGGCCACGGGGTTTTGAGTTAAATTTGTCATTGAGTCTTTTGTTATGTCCAGTGCGAGACTATTAGATTAATTGTTTGGTGTGTCCCATTTGGCTTCAAAATTGATTTTCAGTTCTAAGAATTATTTTCTGGCCGTAGGCAGACGATTCTCTTATAGCTTTTCGTATCGCAAGGTGATTTGAAATAAAGCTTCAGTTTTGTATTTTTCTCCTAGCTGGCGGTAGACGACTTTATGGGGTGTGTCGTAGCACATGGTCCTTCAAAATGAATCGTCGGTTTATGACTTTTGTTTCTGACTGGAGATAAGAAGATTCTCATAGGATTTTGTTTTTCGATTGGTGATTATAAATAAAGCTTCAGTTTGGGAGTTTCTGGCTGTCTGGCTTCAGTGTAAAGCTTCTATTCGTCACTTTTGTTGCGAATGGCGACAGACGATTATATTGGAATTCGTCTTTACCGATTGTGCTTAAAAATAATGCTTCCTTTGACACTTTTGTTATGGGTAGCGCGAAATGATTCCACTGGGAATTGTGTTCTCTTATAGGTCTTAAAAGTAAATTTTTTCTTGGGGTTTTGCTTCTTTGTGGTTTCAAACGATTGTATTTTGGTTTGACGTGGCTTACTTAGCTTGAAAGCAAAGCTCCAATTTGGGACTTTTTTTTTTTTTTGCCGGCAGAAGACTCCACTAGGGCTCGCCTCGGTTTAATACTTCTTGTCTAGATGGCGGTAGAAGACTTTTTGGGGTTTGGCTTGTCACATGATGCTTCAAAAATAAATCTTTGGTTTCGGACTCTTTTTCTGGCTGGAGCCAAATGATTCTCTGAGGGTTCTGCATTTAACTTGGTAATCAAAAACAAAGCTTTCATTTGGGAGTTTTTGCCTGGGTGGCTTCAGTATAAAGCTTCTTTTTGTGACTTTTGATGTGATTTGCGCCAGACGATATTGTTGGGAATTACAGTGGCCGATGAGGCTTTCAAGTAATGCTTAAGTCGAGACTTTTGGTAAGGATAACGCGAAATTATTTTAATGGGGATTGTGTTGTCTTATGGGGCTTTGATTGACCTTTTTTTCCAAATGTTTTGCTCTCAATGGCTCCAGACGATTCTATTATGGTTTGGCGCTCATGAAGGAGCTTTAACGTAAAGTTTCACTTTGGGATTCTAATTTCTTGTGCCGATAGAGGATTCCATTGGGCCCGTAGTGTTTTGAAATACATCCTCGGATTTTGACTTCTTTTCTGGCCAGGGCCAAATGATACTCTTAGGGTTTTTGTTTCAATTAGCGATTGAAATCTAATCTTCAGTTTTGGACTTTATGACAAGCTGACTTCTGTTGTGACTTGCACCAGACGATTTTCTTGGGAACTGGCGGAGCAAACTGGATTTTAAAGTATTGTTTCCTCTGATAATTTTGTTATGACGCGCGAAATGATCCCATTGAAGATTGTTTCGTCACATGGTACATCAAAGTAAATTTTTTTCATGACGCAGCTTTAAAGTAAAGCTTCACTTTGGGACCTGTATTTTGTGTGATGGCAGAGGACTCCATTGTGGTTGGCTCAGTACAACGGACTTCAAGATAAGATTTTTCTTCAGGATTTTTTCAGGCTTGCACCAGAAGATTATAATGATATGACCAGCGCGAGTTGATTCCACTGGGGATTGTTTCCTCATATGGTGCTTCAAAGTAAGATTTTTTTCATGACGCAGCTTTAAAGTAAAGCTTTACATGTATTTTGTGTGCCGGCATAGGATTCCATTTTGGTTTGGCACAGTATAAGGGGCTTCGATATAAAATTTCTCTTCAAATTTTTTATTGCTTGTGCTAGTTGATTACGTTGTGGTTTGGGAGTTTGGAACATTTGATTCTGACTGATTGGACACGATTCAGTTAGTGGTTTCATTGGCCCATGGGGCTTCAGAGCAATGCCTTTTTGTGGTTCTTTTAATTCGACTGCTGCCAGATGATTGTACTGAGAACTGGCGTGTCTCAGAGGGCATAGAAATTCAGCCTTCAGGTTCATACTTTTATTCAGGCTAGCGTCAGACGATTCTGTTGGGGATTGACATGGTGCCACAGGGTATTGAATTAAATTTGCATTTGGGTCTTTTGTTATGGCTAGTGCGAAACTGATGTATTGGTTGTTTGGTGTGTCCTGTTTGGCTTCAAAATTGATTTTCAGTTCAATGAATTACTCTATGGCTGTAGGCAGCCGATTCTGTTGGAGCTTTCCAATCGCACGGGGATTTGAAATAAAGCTTCAGTTTCGTATTTTCTTTTACCTGTCGTTAGAGGATTTAAAAGGGGTTTGGCGTGGCACATGGTTCTTCAAAATATATCTTCGTTTTGGGGTTTTGTCTGGATGGAGCCAAAAATTGTCTTAAGAATTTGCGTTTCACTTGGTGACTTAAAATAGAGCTCCAGTTTGGGAGTTTTTGTCAGGGTGGTGACAGTTTAAAGCCTCTGTTTATGACTTTTGTTGCAACTGGCGACAGACGATTATATTAGAATTTGGCTTTCCCGATTGTGCTTTGAAATGATGCTTCCTTTGAGACTTTTATTATGGGTAACGCGAAATGATTCCACTGGAGATTGTGTTCTCTTATAAGTCTTAAAAGTAATTTTTTTCTTGAGGTTCTGTTTTTAGTGGCTTCAAACGATTGTATTATAGCTTGACGTGGCTTACTTACCTTTAAAGTAAAGCTCCAATCTGAGACTTGTATTCTTTCTGACGGCAGAAGATTCCACTGGGGCCCGGTTCGGTTTAATATTTTCTGTCTAGGTGGCGGTAGACGACTTCATGGGGTTTGCCGTGGCACATTATGCTTGAAAAGAAATCTTTGGTTTCGGACTCTTTTTTTGGCTGGAGCCAGATGATTCTCTTTGGGTTCTACATTTAACTTGGTAATCGATTCTGTTCGGGTTTGGCCTAGAAAACGGGGCTTCAAGTAATGCTTTTGATTAGAAAATTTATTCTATCTAAAACCAGATTAATCTATTGAGGTTTACGTATCTCAGCACTCTTGCTCATGCTGGCGTCAGACGATTCTACTGGGGAGTAACGTGGTGCCACGGGATTTTGAGTGAAATATGTCTTTGGGTCTTTTAATATGGCTAGCGCGAGACTATTGGATTGGTTGTTTGGCGTATCCCATTTGGCTTCAAAAGAGATTTTCAGTTCTAAGAATTATTTTCTGCCTATAGCCTGACGATTTCCTTTGAGTTTTACGATGCCCACTAGGATTTGAAAAAAAGCTACAGTTTGCTATTATTTCTTCTTTTCTAGCCGGCGATAGTCGACTTTTTCGGGTTTGGCGTGGCACATAGTGATTGAAAATATATCTTTGGTTTCGGACTCTTTTTCTGGCTTTAGCCAAATCATTCTCTTAAGTTTCTGCGTTTCACTTGGTGATTAAAACAAAGCTTCCATCTGGGAGTTTATGTCTAACTGGCTTCAGTGTAAAGCTTCTGTTTGTGACTATTGGTGTGACTGTCATCAGACGATTTTGTCTGGATTTGGCGTGGCCGATGAGGCTTTCGAGACTTTTGGTATGGATAACGGGAAGTAATTCTAATGGTGATTGTGTTTAGAGCTTCAAACTAATCTTTCTTCTTAAAAGTTCTGTTCTTCATGTCTCCAGCCGATTTTATCAAAGTTTGACGTTCATGACGGAGCTTTAACGTAAAGGTTTGCTTTGGGACTTGTATTTTTAGTACCGGCAGACGATTCCATTGGGGTTCGTTTATGTTCTTGGGGATTCAAGTTAAAGATTCACGTTGGATTTCTTTCTGGCTTTTACCTCATGATTGTATTGTGGTTTGGCAAGTCTCACTGGACTGCAAAGCAACAAGTCCCTTTGAGAGTTTGGAACTTTTTTTCTGACTAGTTGTAGACGAATCTATTAGGGTATGGCCTTGACCACGGGGCTTTTCAGATTAATATATCTGTTTGAGACATCTAAATAGTACTAAACGATTGCATTGGAGTTTTGCACGTCTCAGGGAACAAGAAAATGATACTTCTGTTTGATACTTTTGTTCAGGTTTGCGTTAGACGATTCTACTGGTGATTGTCGCGGTGCCACTGGGTTCTAAAGCAAATTTCTTTTGGCTGTCTCGAGACTATAGTATTGGTTGTTTGACATATCCCTTTAGGGTTCAGGGTAAATCTGCAGTTCTAAGAATTACTTTCTGACTGTAGCCAGATGGTTGTCTTTTAGTTTTGTTTGTCCTAAAAGGATTTTATGTAAAGCTTCAAAATGAGAATCAATTCTTGCTGGCCCGTGGTGTTTTAAAGTAAATGTTTGGTTTAGGACTTCTTTTCTGGCTGGAGGCAAATAATACTCTTAGGGTTTTGGGTTTCACTTAACGATTGAAATCTAATCTTCAGTTCGGGACTTTATGTCAGGCTGGCTTCAGTGTAAAGCTTCTGTTTGTGACTTCTTTTGTGACTTTCGCCAGACAATTTTGTTTGGCTTTGATGTGGCCAACGGGGTTTTAAAGTAATGCTTCCTTCGACACTTTTTTTTTAGATAGGGCAAAAAGATTCAATTGGGGAATGCTTCTTCATATGGTACTTCAAAATAATTTTCTTTTATGACGCAGCTTTAAAGTAGAGCTTCACTTTGGGACATGCATTTTTTGTGCCGGCAGAGGATTCCATTTTGGTTCGGCTAAGTACAAGGTGCTTCAAGATAAGATTTCTGTTCAGAAATTTCTCTGGCTTGCGCCAGATGATTATAATGTTATGACTAGCGTGAAATGATTCAGTTGGGATTATTTTGTCACATGTTGCTTCATAGTAAATTTTTTTTTCATGATGGAGGTTTAATGTAAGGCTTCACTTTACTACATGTATTTTGTGTGCCGGCATGGGATTCCATTGGTTGCGGCTCACTACAAGGGACTTCAAGATAAATTTTCTCTTCATGATTTTTTATAGCTTGCGCCAGATGCTTATATTGTGGTTTGGCATGCCCTACTAGGCTGTAAAGGAACGAGTCCTTTTCGAAGTTTGAGACCTTTCTCTGACCGATTGCAGACGATTCTCTTGGGGGTTGTCCTGGCCCATGGGTCTTTTGAGCAATGCTTCTGTGGGGGACTTTTATATCGGCTGGCGCCAGATAATTGTATTCAGGATTGGCGTGTATCAGGGGTCATCAAATTCAGGCAGGCGTCAGACATTTCTGCCGGATATTGACGTGGTGCCAAGGGGTTTTAATTTGAATTTGGTGTCTCCCATATGTCTTCAAAATAAATGTTCAGTTCTAAGAGTTTATTTCTGGCTGCAGGGAGACAATTTTCTTGGAGCATTCCATTGGCCCATGGAGCCTCAGAGCAACGCTTCTGTGTGGAACTTTTATTTCAGCTGGCACTAAAAGATTCTATTGAGGGTTGGCGTGTCTTCGGGAACTTCAAAATCAAACTTCAGTTTGATGTTTCTATCCAGCCTGGCGTCAGACGATTCTGCTGAGGATTGACGTGGTGCCACAGGGTTTTGAGTTCAATTTGTCATTGGTTCTTTTGTTATGGTTAGCGCGAGACTACTATATTGGTTGTTTGGTGTGTCAAATTTGGCTTCAAAATAGATTTTCCGTTCTAAAAATGATGTTATGTCTGTAGGCAGACTATTCTATTAGGGCTTTTCGTATCACACGGGGATTTGAAATAAAGCTTCAGTTTCATATTTTTCTTCTAGCTGGCGGTAGATGACGTTATTGGGGTTTGTCATCGCACATGGTGCTTCAAAATAAATCTGCGGTTTGGGACTTATTTTCTGGCTGGAGCGAAAAGATTCTCTTAGGATTTTGTGTTTTGATTGATGATAAGAAATAAAGGTTCAGTTTAGTAGTTTTTGTCTAGCTGGCTTCAGTGTAAATTTCTGTTTGTGACTTTTGTTCTGATTGGCGACAGACGATTTTGTGGGGTTTTGGCGTGGCCAATGGGACTTTAAATCAATGCTCTTTGAGACTTTTTTAAGGCTAATGCGAAATTATTCCATTGGGGATTGTATTCCCTTACCGCTTTTCAAAGTAAATTTTTTCTTGAAGTCTTGTTTTGGTGGCTTCAGACGATTCTGTTATGGTTTGGTGTGGCTTAGCATTAAAGCATTGCTTCAATTTTGGGATTTGTATTTTTTTGCCGGCAGAAGATTGTACTGGTTTTCGGCTCGGGACATGTGGCTTCAAGTTAAAATCTCACTTTAGAATTTTTTCCGGTTCTCATCACATGATTCTAATGTGCTTTGGCAAACCCCTCTGCGCTGCAAAGCAACGAGTTTGTTTGAAATTTGATACTTTTCTTCTGACTAGTTGTATATGATTCTATTGGAGCTTTGCCGAGAAAACGGGGCTTCAGAGTAATGCTTCTTTTTTTGAATATTTATTATGCCTGGCTCCAGATGATTCTCTTCAGGTTCTACATGTCTAATGATACAACAAAATGAAACTATCTTTGGTATTTCTGTTCAGGCTGGCGTCAGATGATTTACTTGGGAACGACGTGGTGCCACGGGATTTTGAATTAAATATATCTTTGGGTCTTTTGTTATGGTTTGCACTAGACGATTGGATTGGCTGTTTAGCGTATCTCATTTGGCTTCAAAATATATTTTCAGCTCTAAGAATTATTTTTTAGCTGTAGCTTGACGATTTTCTTGGACTTGTAGGTGTCTCACTGGGATTTGAAGTAAAGGTTCAATGTGTTATTTTTTCAAGCTAGCGGTAGACGACTTTTGGGGGTTTGAGATGGCACATATTGCTTAAGAATAAACGTTTGGTTTCGAACTCTTACTCATGGTTGGAGCCAAATGATTCTTTAAGGTTCTGCGTTTCACTTGGCGAGTGAAGCAAAGCTTCCGTTTGGGAGTTTTTGTCTGGCAGGCGTCAGTGTAAAAATTCTGTTTCTGACTTTTGATTTGGCTGGTGACAGACTATTTTCTAGGATTTGGCGTGGCATATAAGGCCTTCAAGTACGGCTTCCTTCGAGACTTTTGGTATAGATAATGGGAGATAATTCAATTGAGGATTCTGTTGTGTTATGGGGCTTCAAATTGATTTTTTTCTGAAAGTTGTGTTCTTAATGTCTCCAGACGTTTTTATTGTGGTTTGGCGTTGATGACGGAGCTTGAACGTAAAGCTTCACCTTTTTTATTTGTATTTTTTGTGCCGGCAGACGATTCCATTGTGGTTCGGTTCATTACAATGGGATTCAAGTTAATGATTCACTTTAGATTCTTTTTTGGCTTTCACCACATGATTCCATTGTATTTAGTATACCCCACTAGGCTGCAAAGCAACAAGTCCGTATGGGATTTTGGATCTTTTTTCTGACTACTTGTAGGCGAATCTGTTAGGGATTGGCCTGGCCAACGGGGCTTCAAAGTAATATCTCTGTTTGGGAAACTTATTTCAGCTAGCACTAGACGATTGTATTGGGTTTTGGCATATCTCAGAGGACAACGAAACGAGACTTTAGTTCGTTACTTTTATTCAGGCTGGCGTTAGACGATTCTACTGGTTACTGTCGTGGTACCACAGGGTTTTAAAGCAAATTTTTCTTTGGTGCTCTTCTTATTCTTGTCACGAGAGAATTGTAATTGTTCTTTGGTGCATCATATTTGGGTTCAGAATAAATCTTCAGTTTTAAAAAATGTTTTCTAGCTCTAGCCAGATGATTCCCTTGGGACTTTTTTCTTGCTGGCGGTAGATGACTCTATGGGGGTTTGCTTAAACCCATTGTGTTTTAAAATAAATATTCGGTTGAGTACTTCTTTTGTAGCTGGAGCCAAATGATTATCTTAGGGTTTTATGTTTCACTTGGCGATTGATATTTAAGCTTCAGTTTGCGACTTTATGTCAGGATGCCATCGGTGCAAAGCTTCTGTTTGTGACTTTTGTTGTGACTACACCAGCCGATTTTGCTGGGGTTTGGAGTGGCCAAACGATTTTTAAAGTAATGTTTCCTTTGACACTCTTGTTATGACTAGAGTGAAATGATTCCTTTGGGGATTGTTTCGTCACATGGTGTTTTAAAGTAAAAACATTTTCATGATCAGCTTAAGAGTAGAACTTCCCTTTGGACATGCATTTTGTGTGCTGGCATAGAATTCCATTGGGGTTCGGCTTAGTACAAGGGGCTTCAAGATAATATTTCTGTTCAAAATTTTTTTTGGCTTGCGCCAGATAATTATAATGTGGTTTGTTATGCCCAGCGAGGCTGCAAAGGAACGAGTCCCCTTGGGTGTTAGGGACCTTTCTACTGACTGGTTGAAGACGATTCTGGTGAGGGTTTCTCTGGACTATGGGGCTTTAGAGCAATGATTCTGTATGGAAAGTTTTATTTCAGTTTGCGCCATATGATTGTATTGAGGAATGGCGTTTGTCAGAGGACATCAAAATCAAACTAGAGTTTGATGCTTTTATTCAGGCTGACGTCAGGTGATTCTGCTGGGGAGTGAGTGGGGCCACGGGGTTTTGAGTTAAATTTGTCATTGAGTCTTTTGTTATGTCCAGTGCGAGACTATTAGATTAATTGTTTGGTGTGTCCCATTTGGCTTCAAAATTGATTTTCAGTTCTAAGAATTATTTTCTGGCCGTAGGCAGACGATTCTCTTATAGCTTTTCGTATCGCAAGGTGATTTGAAATAAAGCTTCAGTTTTGTATTTTTCTCCTAGCTGGCGGTAGACGACTTTATGGGGTGTGTCGTAGCACATGGTCCTTCAAAATGAATCGTCGGTTTATGACTTTTGTTTCTGACTGGAGATAAGAAGATTCTCATAGGATTTTGTTTTTCGATTGGTGATTATAAATAAAGCTTCAGTTTGGGAGTTTCTGGCTGTCTGGCTTCAGTGTAAAGCTTCTATTCGTCACTTTTGTTGCGAATGGCGACAGACGATTATATTGGAATTCGTCTTTACCGATTGTGCTTAAAAATAATGCTTCCTTTGACACTTTTGTTATGGGTAGCGCGAAATGATTCCACTGGGAATTGTGTTCTCTTATAGGTCTTAAAAGTAAATTTTTTCTTGGGGTTTTGCTTCTTTGTGGTTTCAAACGATTGTATTTTGGTTTGACGTGGCTTACTTAGCTTGAAAGCAAAGCTCCAATTTGGGACTTTTTTTTTTTTTTGCCGGCAGAAGACTCCACTAGGGCTCGCCTCGGTTTAATACTTCTTGTCTAGATGGCGGTAGAAGACTTTTTGGGGTTTGGCTTGTCACATGATGCTTCAAAAATAAATCTTTGGTTTCGGACTCTTTTTCTGGCTGGAGCCAAATGATTCTCTGAGGGTTCTGCATTTAACTTGGTAATCAAAAACAAAGCTTTCATTTGGGAGTTTTTGCCTGGGTGGCTTCAGTATAAAGCTTCTTTTTGTGACTTTTGATGTGATTTGCGCCAGACGATATTGTTGGGAATTACAGTGGCCGATGAGGCTTTCAAGTAATGCTTAAGTCGAGACTTTTGGTAAGGATAACGCGAAATTATTTTAATGGGGATTGTGTTGTCTTATGGGGCTTTGATTGACCTTTTTTTCCAAATGTTTTGCTCTCAGTGGCTCCAGACGATTCTATTATGGTTTGGCGCTCATGAAGGAGCTTTAACGTAAAGTTTCACTTTGGGATTCTAATTTCTTGTGCCGATAGAGGATTCCATTGGGCCCGTAGTGTTTTGAAATACATCCTCGGATTTTGACTTCTTTTCTGGCCAGGGCCAAATGATACTCTTAGGGTTTTTGTTTCAATTAGCGATTGAAATCTAATCTTCAGTTTTGGACTTTATGACAAGCTGACTTCTGTTGTGACTTGCACCAGACGATTTTCTTGGGAACTGGCGGAGCAAACTGGATTTTAAAGTATTGTTTCCTCTGATAATTTTGTTATGACGCGCGAAATGATCCCATTGAAGATTGTTTCGTCACATGGTACATCAAAGTAAATTTTTTTCATGACGCAGCTTTAAAGTAAAGCTTCACTTTGGGACCTGTATTTTGTGTGATGGCAGAGGACTCCATTGTGGTTGGCTCAGTACAACGGACTTCAAGATAAGATTTTTCTTCAGGATTTTTTCAGGCTTGCACCAGAAGATTATAATGATATGACCAGCGCGAGTTGATTCCACTGGGGATTGTTTCCTCATATGGTGCTTCAAAGTAAGATTTTTTTCATGACGCAGCTTTAAAGTAAAGCTTTACATGTATTTTGTGTGCCGGCATAGGATTCCATTTTGGTTTGGCACAGTATAAGGGGCTTCGATAAAAAATTTCTCTTCAAATTTTTTATTGCTTGTGCTAGTTGATTACGTTGTGGTTTGGGAGTTTGGAACATTTGATTCTGACTGATTGGACACGATTCAGTTAGTGGTTTCATTGGCCCATGGGGCTTCAGAGCAATGCCTTTTTGTGGTTCTTTTAATTCGACTGCTGCCAGATGATTGTACTGAGAACTGGCGTGTCTCAGAGGGCATAGAAATTCAGCCTTCAGGTTCATACTTTTATTCAGGCTAGCGTCAGACGATTCTGTTGGGGATTGACATGGTGCCACAGGGTATTGAATTAAATTTGCATTTGGGTCTTTTGTTATGGCTAGTGCGAAACTGATGTATTGGTTGTTTGGTGTGTCCTGTTTGGCTTCAAAATTGATTTTCAGTTCAATGAATTACTCTATGGCTGTAGGCAGCCGATTCTGTTGGAGCTTTCCAATCGCACGGGGATTTGAAATAAAGCTTCAGTTTCGTATTTTCTTTTACCTGTCGTTAGAGGATTTAAAAGGGGTTTGGCGTGGCACATGGTTCTTCAAAATATATCTTCGTTTTGGGGTTTTGTCTGGATGGAGCCAAAAATTGTCTTAAGAATTTGCGTTTCACTTGGTGACTTAAAATAGAGCTCCAGTTTGGGAGTTTTTGTCAGGGTGGTGACAGTTTAAAGCTTCTGTTTATGACTTTTGTTGCAACTGGCGACAGACGATTATATTAGAATTTGGCTTTCCCGATTGTGCTTTGAAATGATGCTTCCTTTGAGACTTTTATTATGGGTAACGCGAAATGATTCCACTGGAGATTGTGTTCTCTTATAAGTCTTAAAAGTAATTTTTTTCTTGAGGTTCTGTTTTTAGTGGCTTCAAACGATTGTATTATAGCTTGACGTGGCTTACTTACCTTTAAAGTAAAGCTCCAATCTGAGACTTGTATTCTTTCTGACGGCAGAAGATTCCACTGGGGCCCGGTTCGGTTTAATATTTTCTGTCTAGGTGGCGGTAGACGACTTCATGGGGTTTGCCGTGGCACATTATGCTTGAAAAGAAATCTTTGGTTTCGGACTCTTTTTTTGGCTGGAGCCAGATGATTCTCTTTGGGTTCTACATTTAACTTGGTAATCAAAAACAAAGGTTTCTACTGGGAGTTTTTGCCTGGCTGGCTTCAGTGCAAAGCTAATTTTTGTGACTTTTTGTGTTACTGGCGCCAGACGATATTGCTGGGATTTGGCGTGGGCGATGAGGCTTTCAAGTAATGCTTAATTCGAGACTTTTGGTAAGGATAACGCGAAAGTATTCTAATGGGGATTGTGTTGTCTTATGGGGCTTTAAATTGACCTTTTTTTCCTAAAGTTTTGCTCTCGATGGCTCTAAACGATTCTATTATGGGTTGGCGCTCATGACAGAGCTTTAACGTAAAGTTTCACTTTGGAATTTTCATTTCTTGTGCCGATAGGGGGTCCGGTTCAGTACATTAGGATTCAAGTTATATTCACTTTAAATTTTCTTTTGGCTTTTACGACATTATTCTATCATGGTTTGGTATGCCCCACTCGGCTGCAAAGCGACAAGTCTGTTAGAGAGTTTTGAACTTTTGCCCTGACCAGTTGAAGACGGATCTATCAGGGTTTGGCCTGGCCCACGGGGTTTCCGAGTAATATTTCTGTTTGGGACATTTATTCTAGCTAGCGCTAATCGATTGTATTGGGGTTTGCAATGTCTTTTGGGAAAAAATAATGACTCTTTAGTTTGTTACCTTTGGTCAGGCTGTCTCCCTGGTACTCTTGTTATGGCTATTGCGAGACTATTGTACTGGATGGTTGGCGTGCCCCATTTGGGTTCAGAAAAAGTCGTCAGTTTTAAGAATTATTTTCTGGCTCTATCCTTATAACTCTCTTTGAGTTTTGCCTGTCCTAAGAGGATATTATATAAAGCTTCAGTTTGGGACTTTTTTCTTGCTGGCGGCGAACGATTCTATGGGGGTTTCCTGTAGCCCGTAGTGTTTTGAAATACATCTTCGTTTTTGGACTTCTTTTCTGACCAAGGGCAAATGATTCTTTTAGGGTACTGGGTTTCTCTTGCCGATTGAAATCTAAGTCCCAGTTTTGGACTTTATATCAAGTTAGCTTCAGTGTAAAGCTTTTGTTTTTGACTTTTGTTGTGGCCTGCGCCAGATGACTTTCTTAGGAATTGGCGTGGCTAACTGGGTTTTAAAGTAATGCTTCATCTGATAATTTTGTTATGACGCGCAAAATGATCCCATTGGAGATTGCTTTGTCGCATGGTACATCAAAGTAAATTTTTTTTCATGACGCAGCTTTAAAGTACAGCTTCACTTTGGGACCGGTATTTTGTGTCATGGCAGAGGATTCCATTGTGGTTGGCTCAGTACAACGGACTTCAAGATGAAATATTTCTTCAGAAGTTTTTAAGGCTTGCACCAGATGATTATATTGTTATGACTAGAGCGAGTTGATTCCACTGGGAATTGCTTCATCATATTGTGCCCCAAAGTAAAACTTTTTTCATGACGCAGCTTTAAAGTAAAGCTTCACATTGGTACATGTATTTCGTGGGCCGGTATAGAATTCCGTTTTGTTTTGGCACAGTATAAGGGGCTTCAATACAAAAACACTCTTCAAATTTTTCGTCTGGCTGGCGTCAGTTTAAAGCTTCTGTTTGTGACTTCTTTGTGACTAGCGCCAGACGATTTTTTTTGGGGATATGGCGTTGCCGATGGGGTTTTAAAGTAATGCTTCTTTTTCAGACTTTTCTTATGGCCACCCGAGAAGAAATGATTCCATTGGGGATTGCCTTGTCTTATGGGTCTTCAAAATTTTGTTTTTCATGGCTCCAGACGATTCATTATAGTCTGCGTGGCTTACTTATCTTGAAAGTAAAGCTTCACTTCATTACTTGTATTTTTTGTGACGGCATGCGATTCCATTGGGGTCCGCTCGGTACATAAGAGTTCACCTTTAAGATTCACTTTGGATATTTTTTCTAGCTTTCACCACACTATTCTATTGTGGTTTGACATGCTCCACTGGGCTGCAAAGAAACTTGTCCGCTTGGGAGTATGGAACTTTGCCTCTGACTAGTTGTAGACGATTCTGTTCAGGGTTGGCCTGAGCAATGGGGCCATACGACCAGAAGACCATAAGACCCACATGGAACATTTTTCTTGCTGGCGGTAGATGACTCTATGGGAGTTTGCTTAAGCCCATTGTGTTTTAAAATAAATCTTCGGTTGAGGACTTCTTTTGTGGCTGGAGCCAAATGATTCTCTTATGGTTTTAGGTTTCACTTGGTGATTGATATTTAAGCTTCAGTTTGCGACTTTATATCAGGATGCCTTCAGAGCAAAGCTCCTGTTTGTGACATTTGTTGTGACTACACCAGCCGATTTTGCTGGGGTTTGGAGTGGCCAGACGGTTTTTAAAGTAATGTTTCCTTTGACACTTTTGTTATGACTAGAGCGAAAGGATTCCTTTGGGGATTTTTTCGTCATATGATATTTTAAAGTAAAAAGGTTTTCATGATCAGCTTAAAAGTAAAACTTCACTTTGGGACACACATTTTGTGTGCTGGCATAGAATTCAATTGGGGTGCAGCTCAGTACAAGGGGCTTCAAGATATAATTTCTGTTCAGAATCTTTTATGGCGTTCTCCAGACAATTATAATGTGGTTTGTCATGCCCAACGAGGTTGCAAAGGAACGAGTCCCCTTGTGTGTTTGGGACCTTTCTACTGACTGGTTGAAGACGATTCAGGTGGGGGTTTCTCTGGCCCATCGGTCTTCAGAGCAATGATTCTGTGTGGGAAGTTTTATTTCAGTTGGCGCCATATGATTGTATTGAGGATTGACGTATCTCGGAGGATATCTAAGTCAAACTACAGTTTGATGCTTTTATTCTGGCTGGCGTCAGACGATTCTGCTGGGGTGTGAGTGGGGCCACGGGGTTTTGAGTTAAATTTGTCAATGGGTCTTTTGTTATGTCCAGTGCGGGACTATTAGATTAATTGTTTGGTGTGTCCCATTTGGCTTCTAAATAGATTTTCAATTCTAAGAATGATTTTCTGGCCGTAGGCATACGGATCTCTTATAGATTTCCGTATCGCATGGTGATTTGAAATAAAGCTTCAGTTTCGTATTTTTCATCTAGCTGGCGGTAGACGACTTTATTGGTGTTTGTCGTGGCACATGGTGCTTCAAATTAAATCGTCGATTTGGGACTTTTCTTTTCTGACTGGAGATACGAGATTCTCCAAGAAATTTGTGTTTCGATTGGTGATTAAAAATAAATCTTTAGTTTGGGAGTTTTTGCCTGGCTGGCTTCAGTATAAACCTTCTGTTTGTCACTTTTGTTGCGACTGGCGACAGACGATTATACTGGAATTTGGCTTTGCCGATTGTGTTCAAAAATAATGCTTCCTTTGAGATATTTGTTATGAGTAACGCGAAATGATTTCACTGGAGATTGTGTTGTCTTATAGGTCTTAAACGGGAATTTTTTCTTGGGGTTTTGCTTTTAGCGGTTTCAAACGATTGTATTTCGGTTTCACGTGGCTTACTTAGCTTTAAAGTAAAGCTCCAATTTTGGACTTTTTTTTTTTTGTGCCGGTAGAAGACTCCACTAGGGCTCGCCTCGGCTTAATATTTTTTGTCTAGGTGGCGGTAGACGACTTTATGGGGTTTGGCGTGTCACATGATGCTTCAAAATAATTCTTTGGTATCGGACTCTTTTTCTGGCTGGAGCCAGATGATTCTCTAAGGGTTCTGCATTTTACTTGGTAATTAAAAACAATGCTTTCATTTGGGAGTTTTTTCCTGGCTGGCTTCCGTGTAAACCTTTTTTTGTGACTTTTGGTGTGACTGGCGAAGACGATATTGCTAGGCATTAGATTGGCCGATGAGGCTTTCAAGTAATGCTTAAGTCGAGACTTTTGGTAAGGATACGCGAAAAGTAATTCTAATGGGGATTGTGGTTGTCTTATGGGGCTTTAAATTGACCTTTTTTTTCCTAAAGTTTTGCTCTCGATGGCTCTAAACGATTCTATTATGGGTTGGCGCTCAGAACAGAGCCTTTAACGTAAGTTTCACTTGGAATTTTCATTTCTTGTGCCGATAGGGGGTCCGGTTCAAGTAATTAGGATTCAAGTTATATTCACTTTAAATTTTTCTTTTGGCTTTAACGACATTATTCTATCATGGTGTGGTATGCCCCACTCGGGTGCAAAGCTACAAGTCTGTTAAAGAGTTTTGAACTTTTTGCCCTACCATTGAAAGACGGATCTACTCCAGGGTTTGGCCTGGCCGGACGGGGTTTCAGAGTAATATTTCTGTTTGGGACATCTATTTTAACTAGCACTAATCGATTGTATTGGGGTTTGGCATATCTTTTGGGAAAAAAATAATGAAACTGTAGGTTGTTACCTTTGTTCAGGCTGGCGTTAGACGACTCTACTGTCTTGGTGCCACGCAAATTTCTCTCTGGTACTCTTGTTATGGCTATTTCGAGACTATTGTACTGAATGGTTGGCGTGCCCCATTTGGGTTCAGAAAAAGTCGTCTGTTTTAAAAATTATTTACTAGCTGTATCCATATAATTCTCTTTGAGTTTTGCCTGTCCTAAGAGGATATTATATAAAGCTTCAGTTTGGGTTTTTTTTTTCTTGCTGGCGGCAGACGATTCTATGAGGGTTTCCTGTAGCCCGTTGTGTTTTGAAATACATCTTCGATTTTGGACGTCTTCTCTGGCCAAGGGCAAATGATTCTCTTAGGATTTTTGTTTCACTTAGCGATTGAAATCTAAGCTTCAGTTTATGACTCTATATCAAGTTAGCTTCAGTGTAAAGCTTTTGTTTTTGACTTTTGTTGTGACTTGCGCCAGACGACTTTCTAGGGAATTGGCGTGGCTGACTGGGTTTTAAAGTAATGTTTCCTCTGACACTTTTGTTATGACACGCAGAATGATCCCAGTGAGATTGCTTTGTCGCAATGGTACATCAAAGTAAATTTTTTTTCATGACCAGCTTTAAAAGTACAGCTTCACTTTGACCGTATTTGTTGTCCATGGCAGAGGATCCATTGTGGTTGGCTCATTACAACGGACTTCAAGATGAAATAATCTATCAAGAAGTTTTTAAGGCTTGCACCAGATGATTATATGTTATGACTAGAGCGAGTTTGATTCACTGGAATTGCTTCATCATATTGGTGCCCCAAAGAAAAACTTTTTTTCCAGCCGCAGCCTTAAAGTAAAGCTTCCCATTGGTACATGATTTCGAGGGCCGGTATAGAATTCCGATGTTTTTGGCACAAGTTAAGGGGGTTTCAATACAAAAACACTCTCAATTTTCGCTGGCTGGCTCAGTTTAAAGCTTCTGTTTGTGACTTCTTGTGACTACGCCAAACGCTTTTTTTGGATAATGGCGTTGGGCCGATGGGGTTTCTAAAGTAATGCTTCTTTTCAGACTTTTCTTATGGCCACCGAGAAATGATTCCATTGGGGATTTTTGGTCTTAGGGGCTTAAAAATTTTTTTTTTTTTTTTTTTTTTTTCATGGCCCAACATTCATTTATCTGCGGGGCCTTACTTACTTGAAAGAAAAAAGCTTCACCATTACTTGTTTTTTTGTAAACGGAAACTTTCCCCAGGGGGTCCCCCCGTACAAAGATTCCCCTTTTAAAGTTTCATTTTGGAATATTTTTTCTAAGTTTTTCACCCCCAATATTCTATTTTGGTTTGAAAAACTCCACTGGGTGCAAAGAAATTTGCCCCCTTGGGGATAGGGAATTTTTCCTTTGTCTATTTTTAAAACGATTCTTTTCCCGGGTTTGGGCCTGCAAGGGGGCCATACGACCAAAACCAAAAAAGACCCACTTGGAACTTTTTTTTTTGCGGGGGAGATCCTCAAGGGATTTGCTTAACCCCATTGGGGTTTTTTAAAATAAATCTTGGGTTAGGATTTTCTTTTTGGGGGGGACCCAAATGTTTTCTCTTAGGGTTTTTGGGTTTTCCATTTGGGTGATTGATTTTTAAGCTTCATTTGCGACTTTATATCGGGAGGCCTTCAGACAAAGCCCTGTTTGTGAAAATTTTGTTGGACTACACCACCGTTTTTTGCGGGGGTTTGGAGGGGCCCAAAAGGGTTTTTAAAGAAAATGTTTCCTTTGCACTTTTTTTAAAGACTAGGGGAAAAGGTTTCCCTTTTGGGGGATTTTTCGAAATAGGGAATATTTTTAAAGTAAAAAGGTTTTCATGATCCTTAAAAAAAAACTTCCCCTTTGGGAACCCACTTTTTGTTCCGGGCAAAGAATTAAATTTGGGGTGCAGCCATTACAAGGGCTTCAAGATAAAAATTTTCCCTGTTCAAATCTTTTAAGGCGTTTCCCCAAAACAATTATAATTTTGGGTTTGTCATCCCAAAACGATTGAAAAGGGAACGATCCCCTTGTGTTTTTTGGGGACCTTTCTACGGGAAACGGGTTTTTAAGACAAATGGGTGGGGGTTTCTCTGGCCCACCCGGTTTCAAGAAAAGGATTTTTGTGGGGGAAAGGGTTTTAATTTTTTGGGCGCCATAGTTTGTTTTGGGAGGATTGACGAATCTCGGGGGATTCTAAGAAAAAACTACATTTTAAAGCTTTTATTCGGCGGGCGCAACTTTCCCTGCGGGGGTGTGAGGGGCCCCAGGGGGTTTTTATTTTAAATTTGTCAAGGGGCCCCTTTTGTTATTTTTCCATTCGGACTATTAGATTAATTTTTTGGTGGGTCCCATTTGGTTTCTAAATAGTTTTTCCCAATTCTAAGAATGTTTTTCGGGCCGTGGGGCTAAAATCTCTTATAATTTCCGTACGCATGGTAAATTTGAAAAAAAGCCTTCATTTCGTATTTTTAAATCTAGCTGGGGGTAAAACGACTTTTTTGGTTTGTTTGCCCGTGGCACAGGGGCCCTTTTCCAAAATTAAAAATCGCCCGTTTTGGGGACTTTTCTTTTTTTACGGGAGATACGAAATTTTTCCAAAAAAATTTGGTTTTTCGTTTGGGTGTTTTAAAAATTTAAATCTTTTTTTGGGATTTTTTTCCCTGGCGGCCCTTCAGAAAAAAACCCTTTCTGTTGTCACTTTGTTGGGGACTGGGGGACAGACAAATTAAACCCGGAATTTGGGTTTTCCGGATTGTGTTAAAAAATTTAATGTTTTCCTTTGAATTTTTTTTATGAGTAACGCGAAATAAAAAAAAAAATTTTTTTTCACTGGGATTGTGTTGTCTTTTAGGCCCTTAAAGGGGAATTTTTCTTGGGTTTTGTTTTAGGGGGTTTCAAACGATTGTTTTTTGGGTTTTCACGGGGTTATTTTGGCTTTAAAAAAAAGCCCAATTTTGACTTTTTTTTTTTTTTTCCGGGAAAACCCCACTGGGCTCCCCCTGGGTTTAAATTTTTTGTCTAGGGGGCGGAAAGACGATTTTTAGGGGGTTTGGCGTGTCACTGATGCTTAAAAAATAATTTTTTGGTATCGGCCCTCTTTTTCTGGTTTGGACCGATGATTCCAAAGGGGTTTCTCCCTTTTTATTTGGGAAATTTAAAAAACAATGTTTTTCTTTTGGGGGATTTTTTTCCTGGCGGGCTTCCGTGTAAACCTTTTTTTGTGACTTTTGGTGTTCGGGCAAAGGGACGATTTTGCTAGGAAGATTGGCCGATGAGGCTTTCAAGTAATGCTTAAGTCGAGATTTTTGGGTAAGGAAAACGCAAAAATTATTCGAATGGGGAAATTTTGTTTAATTATGGGGGTTCAATTGATTTTTTTTCCTTAAGTTTTGCTCTCGATGCTCCAGACGATTCTAAAATTTTTTTTGTTGATCATGACGGAGCTTTAACGTTTAAATTTCACTTTTGGGATTTTAAAATTTTTTTCGCCCATAGAAGATTCATTGTGGTTTCCCTTTTATAAATTAAAGGGTTCAAGTTATTCACTTTTGATAACTTTTGGGTTTCACGACATTATTCTATTGGATTTGGTATTTCCCATCGGGGGCAAAGCTACAAGTCTGTTAAAGAGTTTTTTAACTTTTTTTCAACTAGTTGAAACAAAATCAGTTCGTGTTTGGGCCCGGGCCAAATGGGTTTCAAGGGAATTTTTTCCTTTTGGGGCCTCTATTTTAACTACACTAATCGATTGTATTGGGGGTTTTGGATATCTTTTTGGGAAAAAAAAAAAAATGAAACTGTAGGTTTTACCTTTTTTTCGGCGGCGTTAGACGACTCACTGTCTTGGTGCCACGCAAATTTTTCTCTGGGATCTTGTTTCTATTTCGGAAATTGTTTTGAATGGTTGGGGGGCCCCATTTGGGTTAGAAAAAAATCCCTCTGTTTTTTAAAAATTTTTTACTAGCTGTATCCATATAATTCTCTTTGAGTTTTGGCCCGTCCTTTAAGAGGGTAAATTAAAATAAAGCTTCGTTTGGGTTTTTTTTTTCCCTTTCTGGCGGCAGACGATTCTATGAGGGTTTCCTGGTTTTCCCGTTGTGTTTTGAAATACATCTTCGATTTTTGGCGTCTTCTTTGGGCCCAAAGGGGGAAAAGATTTTTCTTAGGGGTTTTTGTTTCACTTAGCGATTTAAATCTAAGCTTCAGTTTATGACTCTATATCAATTCTTCAGTGTAAAGCTTTTTGTTTTTTTTTACTTTTGTTGTGACTTTCGCCAGAACGACTTTCTAGGGAAGGGGTGGCTGACTGGGGTTTTAAAAAATAAGTTTTTCCCCTGGGCAAATTTTTTTAAGACACGCAGAATGATCCCATTGAAGATTGTTTCTCACATGATACATCAAAGTAAATTTTTTTTTTATGACGCACTTTAAAATAAAGCTTCCCCTTTTTGGGGCCTTATTTTTTGCGAAGCAGAGGATTCCATTGTGGTTGGCCATACAACGGACTTTAAATTTAAAAATTTTTTTTCAAATTTTTTCAGGATTGCACCAGATGATTTTATTGTTTTTGACCCGAGCGAGGTGAAATTTCCCCTGGGGGTTGTTTCCTCATATTTGCCTCAAATTTTTAAATTTTTTTATGACGGGACTTTTAAAGAAAAGCTTTTACTTTTGGGACATTATTTCGTTTGCCGGTAAGAATTCCCCTTGTTTTTGGGAAAAGCATAAAAAAGGGTTCAATATAAATTTTCTTTCAAATTTTTTTTTGCTTGTGATAGTTGAAATTTCGTTTTTTGGTTGGGGGTATGAGACATTTGGGTTTGGGGCTGATTACAGACGATTAAATTTGTGGGCTCATTTTCCAATTGGGCTTAAGGGGCAATGCTTTTTTGGGGACTTTTATTTCGAAATGGGGCCCCCTGATGGTCGTATTGGGGAATTTGGGGTGTCTCAGAGGGCATTTAAAAATGGGAAAGGGTTTAGTTCCCTACTTTTTTTTTCAGGCTGGCGTCAGACGATTCTGCTGGGGATTTACATGATGCCACAGAGTTTCGAATTAAATTTGCCTTTGGGTCTTTTGTTATGGTTAGGGCAAAACTATTTTATTGGTTGTTTGGGGTTCCAGTTTTGGGTTCAGATTATTTTCAGTTCAAGGAATGACTCCCAGGGTTTTGGCAGACGATTTTGTTGGGGGATCCCTATCGCACAAATTTTAAATAAAAACATCAGTTTCGCATTTTCTTTTACCTGTCGGAAGACGACTTCAAAGGGAAATTTTGCCTTGCACATGCTGCTTCAAAATAAATCTTCCGTTTGGGGCTTTTTTTGTGGCTGGAGCCAAACATTCTCTTCGGAATTGCGCTCACTTGGTGATGAAGAATAGAGTTTCCGTTTTGGGGGTTTTTGTTTTTGGTGGGGTAAAATTTTTAAACTTTTCTTTGTGCCCTTTTTTTTACTACCCCCAGTGGGTTTTTTTTTGGGGTTTTTTTGTTTCCGAAGGGGGGTTTTTTAAAAAAAATGCTTCTTTTTTTGACTTTTTTTAAGGGGTACCGAAAATGATTACATTTGGGAAAGTCTTGTCTTATGGGGCCCCAAAATTTTGTTTTTGATGACTCCAAGGGGGTTCAAATTTTAGTTTGCGTGGGTTACTTATCTTTAAAAATAATTTTTTGTATTTTTT
>NC_092243.1:21451417-21488905 GCF_036320965.1 Panulirus ornatus | reverse complement strand
TCACACAATTTCCCTTTCCCAAGCTCACTTACTCTTCCCCACCCTCTTCCCCACATCACTCTTCTTTCTGAAAACCCTTACAAATCTTCACCTTACCCTTTCCACAAGATAATGATCAGATTCCCTCCAGTTGCACCTCTCAGCACTTTAAACTTTCCAAGTCTCTCTTTCGCGCGCCTTTTAAAATTAACACCTAACCCAATAGTTTTAGTGATAGTGATAGTTTTCATACATGGTGCTTTGCAAGAAAATAGTGAAATTGGAAAATATGTAGCTTAGACATTAAAAGCTTATTTATACAGTGTTAAATTGATGAAAGTTTATTAGGGGGGGTTTTGTACATTAAATTATACATATATATACATTATTATACACATATTTATTATATATATATATTTATATATATATATATATATATATAATATATTTAATATATATATATATATATTTATATATATATATTTTATATATATATATATAGATATATATTTATAAATATATATATATTATATATTATATTATTATATAAATATATATTTTATATTATATATATATATTATATATATATATTTATATTTTATATATTACCCCTTTGGGGATGGGGCTGAAAGAATACTTCCCAGAAATTCCCTCGCGTGTCGTAGAAAGGATTTGAGGGGACGGGAGCGGGGGGCCGGAAATCTCCCCCCCTTGTTTTTTTTTTAAAACTTTCTAAAATGGGAAACCCGAAGAGGAGTCCCGCGGTGAGGATCATCCTCTCGAAGGCTCAGATTGGGGTGCCTATGTGTGTGAATTTTAACCAAGATGTGAAAAAAGGAGAGATGGATAGTATGCTTGGGGGAAAGGAAACCTAGATGTTTTGGTCTGAGTGAACGAAGCTCAAGGGAAAGGGGGGGAAGAAGGGTTTTGGGGAAATGTCTTGGGAGAAAGTCAAGGGTTTAGTGAGGGGAAACAAGAGCAAGGGAAGGAGTAGCAGTACTCCTGAAACGGATTTTGTGGGAGTATGTGATAAATTGTAAGAAAGTAATTCTCGATTATATGGGAAAAACGAAAGTTGTGGAGAAGAAGGTGATTTTTGGGTTTGCATATGCACCTGGGCATGAGAAGAAAGTCGGGAGAGGCAAGTGTTTTGGGAGCAGCTGATGAGTGTTTTGGGTGGTTTTGATGTACGAGACCGGGTTATAGTGATGGGTGATTGATGCAAAGGTGAGTAATGGGGCCGTTGGGGGAATATTGGTAACATGGGTTTTCCAGTGTTGTAAATGGAAATGGTGAAGAGCTTGTAGATTTATGTGCTGAAAAGGATGGTGAGGGGAATCCCGGGTTTTTAAAAAAGCGAGTTATACATAAGTTACGTATATAAGTAGGAGAGATGGCCAGAAAAGCGTTTTTGGATATATATACCTGAGAACCCGGATACCACCCCCTTTGTGATGAACATTGGAATTTTGTGACCCACAAAACCCCAAAATATCCTCACTCAGAAATGAGCGTTTGGGGAAAAGGACTTTAAGGAGTGAGTTAAGATGCCTAAAAAACAAGGCTGACACTTCAAAGTAGTACTTGTAGTGTTACTTGTCGTCACACAGTCCGGCAGGAGAGGTCTACACCAGTTCTTCGTCAGTGCCAGAAAGCTCTGCCTTCGCAGTCGGAGGAACAGCAGCCAGTGCCATCGAGGAGGGGGCCCAAGACGACCCAACTCGAGTCTTCTGATTTTAAAATTTTAGGGTGGAACAGGCCGTTACAGGCCATGAGTCCTCAACATGTTTGGAACAAACAGTTCTAATCGAGGGCATTTTTGAGGCAACAAGAGAGGTTTAGGGAGGAGCGGGCTGCTGAGCGAAGACGTGATGAAGCTGCTGTTAAGGTACAGGGTTTCTGTCCCTGGAGGCTTCTGAGTGCTCACTTCATAAAAAAGATTAGGGAAAAAGTTCGATGAATTGGGGTGTTGAACAGGGAAACCTTGACAGCCCCTTCACTTCCTCCAGCTTTGGATGTGTTTGTGGAGGTTAAATCGTTTAATTAAGATATTTGGGTGGGCAAAGATAACAAGGATTTGAGATCTTTAAGGTATTGTTGGTAGCATGGACAGTGAAAACATGAAAGTTAATTATGTTTTCATGTGGGGAAAGAATAAGGAACTTTCATTGCAATGGATTTCAACATATGAAAGATTATCCTGATCATTGCCCGTAAGTTTTGGAAAGGGCCTACAAGCTGAGGGAATTTTTTCAGAGAATCGTCTAATATCTCTATACCTACGTCTCACTCCTCACTTTTACTGCAACAAAAACCTGGAGGATTTTTGCGCATGCAAAAACTTTTGGGAACCCCCTGAGGCCCGCACTTAATAAGTTTAACAGAAAATATTATGGGGGTTTTTGTGTATAGAGGTCTATACACAACTTTGAATGTATTCCCTATCACTGGTCCTTTTTCAGCAAAGCTCCCCAAGCTGTTTCTCATTTCTCTCCCTTTTTAATACTCCTTTTTGTGGATGTGGGGCTTGGGAAGTGAGTCCATTGTTGTTCGCTGATGTACAGTGTGGTGGCTGATACAGTCAGCCATTTTGGAAAGGGAAGACAAGCATCCTCCTCGAAGGCTCAGAGTGGGGTGCCTAAATGTGTTGGGGTGTAACCAGATGTGAAGACCTTACAGGAAAAAAAATCACTCTTGAAGTTGAACTTCAGACACAATGAAAAAAGTGAAGGAAAATAGTGAAATTTGGAGGAAAATGTAGCTTAGACATTGAGGTTATTGATTCAGTGGTTTTTAAAATTTATGAGAACTTTCTATTGACGTTTGTGTAAATAAATTAACATTTCCTTTTTTCCATAGCAGAGGTTGAACCCTAATGTGACATATTTTTTTCATTCATTTCCAAACTGAAGTTTTCAGTTTTCTAAATTGTTTTTTTACTTTTTTTATATGTATATATATATGTATGTGTGTGGGTGTGTATTTGTGCATATGTATGTGTATGTGTGTGTATGTGTATATGTATATATATATGATATTATCCCTGGGGATAGGGGTGAAAGAATACTTCCCACGTATTCCTCGCGTGTCGTAGAAAGCGACTAGAGGGGACGGGAGGCGGGGAGCAGAAATCCTCCCCTCCTTGTATTAACTTTCTAAAATGGGAAACAGAAGAAGGAGTCACGCGGGGAGTGCTCATCCTCCTCGAAGCTCAGATGGGGTGCCTAAATGTGTGTGGATGTAACCAAGATGTGAAAAAAGGAGAGATAGGTAGTATGTTTGAGGAAAGGAACCTGGATGTTTTGGCTCTGAGTGAAAACGAAACTCAAGGGTAAAGGGGAAGAGTGGTTTGGGAATGTCTGGGGAGTAAAGTCAGGGGTTAGTGAGAGGACAAGAGCAAGGGAAGGAGTAGCAATACTCCTGAAACAGGAGTTGTGGGAGTATGTGATAGAGTGTAAGAAGTAAATTCTCGATTAATATGGGTAAAACTGAAAGTTGATGGAGAGAGGTGGGTGATTATTGGTGCATATGCACCTGGGCATGAGAAGAAAGATCAAGAGAGGCAAGTGTTTTGGGAGCAGCTGAATGAGTGTGTTAGTGGTTTTGATGCACGAGACCGGGTTATAGTGATGGGTGATTTGAATGCAAAGGTGAGTAATGTGGCAGTGAGGGAATAATTGGTATACATTGGGTGTTCAGTGTTGTAAATGGAAATGGTGGAAGAGCTAGTAGATTTATGTGGTGAAAAAGGACTGATGATTGGGAATACCTGGTTTAAAAAGCGAGATATACATAAGTATACGTATGTATGTAGGAGAGATGGCCAAAGAGCGTTATTGGATTACGTGTTAATTGACAGGCGTGCGAAAGAGAGACTTTTGGATGTTAATGTGCTGAGAGGTGCAACTGGAGGGATGCTGATCATTATCTTGTGGAGGCTAAGGTGAGATTTGTATGGTTTTCAGAAAAGAATACTGAATGGTTGGGGTGAAGAGGGTGGTGATGAGTAAGTGAGCTTGAGAAGGAGACCTGTGTGAGGAAGTACCAGGAGAGACTGAGTACAGAATGGAAAAAGGTGAGAAACATGGAAGTAAGGGAGTGGGGGAGGAATGGGATGTATTTAGAGGAATCAGTGATGGATTGCGCAAAAAAATGCTTTGGCATGAGAAGAGTGGGAGGTGGGTTGATTAGAAAGGGTAGTGAGTGGTGGGATGAAGAAGTAAGAGTATTAGTGAAAGAGAAGAGAGAGGCATTTGGACGATTTTTGCAGGGAAAAAATGCAGTTGAGTGGGAGATGTATAAAAGAAAGAGGGCAGGAGGTCAAGAAAGGTGAAGAGGTGAAAAAAAGGGCAAATGAGAGTTGGGTGAGAGAGTATCATTAAATTTTAGGGAGATAAAAAGATTGTTCTGGAAGGAGGTAATAAAGTGCGTAAGACAAGGGAGCAATGGGAACTTCAGTGAAGGGCGCAAATGGGAAGTGATAACAAGTAGTGGTGATGTGAGAAGGAGATGGAGTGAGTATTTTGAAGGTTTGTTGAATGTGTTTGATGATAGAGTGGCAGATATAGGGTGTTTTGGTCGAGGTGGTGTGCAAAGTGAGAGGGTTAGGGAAAATGATTTGGTAAACAGAGAAGAGGTAGTGAAAGCTTTGCGGAGATGAAAGCCGGCAAGGCAGCAGGTTTGGATGGTATTGCAGTGGAATTTATTAAAAAGGGGTGACTGTATTGATGACTGGTTGATAGGTTATTTAATGTATGTATGACTCATGGTGAGGTGCCTGAGGATTGGCGGAATGCGTGCATAGTGCCATTGTACAAAGGCAATGGGGATAAAAGTGAGTGCTCAAATTACAGAGGTATAAGTTTAGTTGAGTATTCCTGGTAAAATTATTGGAGGGTATTGATTGAGAGGGTGAAGGCATGTACACAGCATCAGATTTGGGAAGAGCAGTGTGGTTTCAGAAGTGGTAGATGATGTGTGGATCATGTGTTTGCTTTGAAGAATGTATGTGGAAATACTTAGAAAAGCAAATGGATTTGTATGTAGCATTTATGGATCTGGAGAAGGCATATTTATAGAGCTGATAGAGATGCTCTGTGGAAGGTACTAAGAATATATGGTGTGGGAGGCAAGTTGTTACAAGCAGTGAAAAGTTTTATCGAGTATGTAAGGCATGTGTACGTTTAGGAGAGAGGAAAGTGATTGGTTCTCAGTGAATGTAGGTTTGCGGCAGGGGTGTGTGGATGTCTCCATGGTTGTTTAATTTGTTTATGGATGGGGTTGTTAGGGAGGTGAATGCAAGAGTTTTGGAAGAGGGGCAAGTATGAAGTCCATTGGGGATGAGAGAGCTTGGGAAGTGTCATTTGTTGTTCGCTGATGATACAGCGTGGTGGCTGATTTTATGTGAGAAACTGCAGAAGCTGGTGACTAAGTTTGGTAAAGTGTGTGAAAGAAGAAAGTTAAGAGTAAATGTGAATAAGAGCAGGTTATTAGGTAGAGTAGGGTTGAGGGTCAAGTCAATTGGGAGGTAAATTTGAATGGAGAAAAACTGGAGGAATAAGTGTTTTAGATATCTGGGAGTGGATCTGGCAACGAATGGAACCATGGAAGCGGAAAAGGATCAAAGGGTGGGGGAGGGGGCGTAAATCCTGGGAGACCCTTTAAGAATGTGTGGAAGTCGAGAACATTATCTCGGAAAGCAAAAATGGGTATGTTTGAAGGAATAGTGGTTCCAACCCAATTTTGTATGGTTGCGAGGCGTGGGTTATGGATAGAGTTGTGCGCAGGAGGGTGGATATGCTGGAAATGAGATGTTTGAGGACAATGTTTGGTTTTGAGGTGGTTTGATCGAGTAAGTAAATGAGGGTAAGAGAGATGTGTGGAAATAAAAGAGAGTTGTTGAGAGAGCAGAAGAGGGTGTTTTGAAATGGTTTGGGCACATGGAGAGATATGAGTGAGGAAAGATTGACTAAGAGGATATCTGTGTCGGAGGTGGAGGGAACGAGGAGAAGTTGGAGACCAATTGGAGGTGGAAAAATGGAGTGAAAAGATTTTGTGTGATGGGGGCCTGAATATGCAGGAGAGTGACAGGAGGGCAAGGAATAGAGTGAATTGGATCAATGTGGTTATACCGGGTTGACGTGGTGTCAGTGGATTGAATCAGGGCATGTGAAGCGTCTGGGGAAAAACCATGGAAAGCTGTGTAGGTATGTATATTTGCGTGTGTGGACGTGTATGTATATACATGTGTATGGGGGTGGGTGGGCCATTTCTTTCGTCTGTTTCTTGCGCTACCTTGCAAACACGGGAGACAGCGAAAAAAAAATAAGAAGATATATATATATATATATATATATATATATTATATATATATATATATATATATATATATATTATATATATATATATATATATATATTATATATATATATATATATAAATATATATATATATTTTTTTTTTTTTTTTTTTTTTTTTGCTTTGTCGCTGTCTTCCGCGTTTGCGAGGTAGCGCAAGGAAACAGACGAAAGAAATGGCCCAACCCAACCCCATACACATGTATATACATACGTCCACACACGCAATTATACATACCTACACAGCTTTCCATGGTTTACCCCATTTGCGTACACATGCATTACACCCTCGATAAAAACTTTTCACTGCTTCTAACAACTTGTCTCCCATCCATATATTCTTAAAACCTTCCACAAAGCATCTCTATCAAACTCTACCATAAGCCTTATCCAGATCCACAAATGCTACATAGAAATCCATTTGTTTTTCCAAGTATTTCTCAATACATTCTTCAAAGCAAACACCTGATCCACATATCCTCTACACACTTTGAAACCACACTGCTCTTCCCAATCTGATGCTCTGTACACGCCTTCACCCTCTCAATCAATACCTCCCATTAAATTTACAGGAAAGCGCAACAAACTTATACCTCTGTAATTTGAGCACTCACTCGTATCCCCTTTGCCTTTGTGCAATGGCATTATGCAAGCATTCAGCCAATCCTCAGACACCTCACCATGATCATACGTACATTAAATAACCTTATAAACTAGTCAACAATTTAGTCATCCCTTTTTAAATAAATTCCACTGCAGCACCATCCAAACTTGCTACCTTGCCAGCTTTCATCTTCCGGAAAGCTTTAGTACGTCTTCTCTGTTTACCAATCATTTTCTATAACTCTCTCACTTTGCACACCACTTCGAGCAAAACAACCTATATCTGCCACTCTATCATCAAACACAACACATTCAACAAACCTTCAAAATACTCACTCCACCTCCTTCTCACATCGCCATTACTTGTTATCACCTCCTCATTAGCCCCTTACATTGAAAACCATTTGCTCCTTGTCTTACGCATTTTATTTAACTCCTTCCAAAACATCTTTTTATTTCTCCTAAAATTTAATGATACTCTCTCACCCCAACTCTCATTTGCCCTCTTTTTCCATTCTTGCACCTTTCTTTTGACCTCCTGCCTTTTCTTTTATACATCTTCCACTCATTTGCTTTTTACCAACAAAAATCGTCCAAATGACTCTCTCTTCTCTTTCACTGATACTCTTACTTCTTCATCCCACCACTCACTACCTTACTAATGAAGCTACCTCCCACGCTTCTCATGCCACAAGCATCTTTTGCGCAAGACATTACAACATCACTAATACATCCCATCCTCCCCACCTCCCCCTACTCCTTTGCTCTCACCTTTTTCCATTCTGTACTCAGTCTCTCTGGTACTTCCTCACATAAGTCTCCTTCCAAAACTCACTTACTTCAACACTCTCTTCACCCCAACATTCTCTCTTCTTTTCTGAAAACCTCTACAAATCTTCACCTTAGCCTCCACAAGATAATGATCAGACATCCCACAAGCTGCACCTTTCAGGACATCAACATCCAAGTGTCTCTCTTTGGCGTGCCTATCAATAAACACATAATCCAATAACGCTCTTTGGCCATCTCTCCTACTTACATACGTATACTTATGTTATATCTCGCTCTTTAAACCAGGTTTTCCATTCGCCAGTCCTTTCTGAGCACACAAATCCTACAGGCTCAACACTATTTACATTTACAACAATTAGCACCATGTATACCAATTATTCCCTCAACTGCCACCTTACTCACCTTTACATTCAAATCACCCATCACTATAACCGGTTTGTGAATCAAAACCACTAACACACTCATTCAGCTGCTCCCAAAACACTTACCTCTCATGATCTTTCATCTCATGCCTAGGTGCATATGCACCAATAATCACCCATCTCTCTCCATCAACTTCAGTTTTACCCATATCAATCTAAAATCTACTCTTTTACTCTCTATCACATACTCCCACAATTCCTGTTTCAGGGGTAGTGCTATCCTTCCCTTGCTCTTCTCTCTCACTAACCCCTTACTTTACTCCCAAGACATTCCCAAACACTCTTCCCTCTTCCTTGAACTTCGTTTCACTCAGAGCCAGAACATCCAGGTTCTTTTCCTCAAACATATTACATATCTCTCCTTTTTATTTCTTTCCATCATTTAAGCTTATAACAAACATTAATTTAGACAGCCCAATATATTTATATATAATATATATATATATATATATATATATATATATTATTTATATTATTATATATATATATATTTATATTATATATATATTAGGCTGTCTATATGGAAATGTGGTTATAAGCAAGATGAGAAAAAAGGAGAGATATGTAATATGTTTGAGGAAAAGAACCTGGATGTTCTGGCTCTGAGTGAAACGAAGTTCAAGGGAAGAGGGGAAGAGTGGTTTGGGAATGTCTTGGGAGTAAAGTAAGGGGTTAGTGAGAGGAGAAGAGCAAGGGAAGGAGTAGCACTACCCCTGAAACAGGAATTGTGGGAGTATGTGATAGAGAGTAAAAGAGTAGATTTTAGATTGATATGGGTAAAACTGAGAGTTGATGGAGAGAGATGGGTGATTATTGGTGCATATGCACCTAGGCATGAGATGAAAGATCATGAGAGGTAAGTGTTTTGGGAGCAGCTGAATGAGTGTGTTAGTGGTTTTGATTCACAAGACCGGGTTATAGTGATGGGTGATTTGAATGTAAAGGTGAGTAAGGTGGCAGTTGAGGGAATAATTGGTATACATGGGGTGCTAATTGTTGTAAATGTAAATAGTGTTGAGCCTGTGGATTTGTGTGCTCAGAAAGGACTGGCGAATGGGAAAACCTGGTTTAAAGAGCGAGATATACATAAGTATACGTATGTAAGTAGGAGAGATGGCCAAAGAGCGTTATTGGATTATGTGTTTATTGATAGGCACGCCAAAGAGAGACACTTGGATGTTGATGTCCTGAAAGGTGCAGCTTGTGGGATGTCTGATCATTATCTTGTGGAGGCTAAGGTGAAGATTTGTAGAGGTTTTCAGAAAAGAAGAGAGAATGTTGGGGTGAAGAGAGTGTTGAGAGTAAGTGAGTTTTGGAAGGAGACTTATGTGAGGAAGTACCAGGAGAGACTGAGTACAGAATGGAAAAAGGTGAGAGCAAAGGAGGTAGGGGGAGTGTGGGAGGAATGGGATGTATTTAGTGATGTTGTAATGTCTTGCGCAAAAGATGCTTGTGGCATGAGAAGCGTGGGAGGTAGCTTCATTAGTAAGGGTAGTGAGTGGTGGGATGAAGAAGTAAGAGTATCAGTGAAAGAGAAGAGAGAGTCATTTGGACGATTTTTGTTTGGTAAAAAGCAAATGAGTGGAAGATGTATAAAAGAAAAAGGCAGGAGGTCAAAAGAAAGGTGCAAGAATGGAAAAAGAGGGCAAATGAGAGTTGGGGTGAGAGAGTATCATTAAATTTTAGGGAGAATAAAAAGATGTTTTGGAAGGAGTTAAATAAAATGCGTAAGACAAGGGAGCAAATGGGTTTTCAATGTAAGGGGCTAATGAGGAGGTGATAACAAGTAATGGCGATGTGAGAAGGAGGTGGAGTGAGTATTTTGAAGGTTTGTTGAATGTGTGTGTTTGATGATAGAGTGGCAGATATAGGTTGTTTTGCTCGAAGTGGTGTGCAAAGTGAGAGAGTTATAGAAAATGATTTGGTAAACAGAGAAGACGTACTAAAAGCTTTCCGGAAGATGAAAGCTGGCAAGGTAGCAAGTTTGGATGGTGCTGCAGTGGAATTTATTTAAAAAGGGGATGACTAAATTGTTGACTAGTTATAAGGTTATTTAATGTACGTATGATTCATGGTGAGGTGTCTGAGGATTGGCTGAATGCTTGCATAGTGCCATTGCACAAAGGCAAAGGGGATACGAGTGAGTGCTCAAATTACAGAGGTATAAGTTTGTTGCGCATTCCTGGTAAATTTAATGGGAGGGTATTGATTGAGAGGGTGAAGGCGTGTACAGAGCATCAGATTGGGGAAGAGCAGTGTGGTTTCAAAGTGGTAGAGGATATGTGGATCAGGTGTTTGCTTTGAAGAATGTATGTGAGAAATACTTGGAAAAACAAATGGATTTCTATGTAGCATTTGTGGATCTGGATAAGGCTTATGGTAGAGTTGATAGAGATGCTTTGTGGAAGGTTTTAAGAATATATGGAGTGGGAGACAAGTTGTTAGAAGCAGTGAAAAGTTTTTATCGAGGATGTAATGCATGTGTACGCAAATGGGGTAAACCATGGAAAGCTGTGTAGGTATGTATATTTGCGTGTGTGGACGTATGTATATACATGTGTATGGGGTTGGGTTGGGCCATTTCTTTCGTCTGTTTCCTTGCGCTACCTCGCAAACGCGGAAGACAGCGACAAAGCAAAAAAAAAAAAAAAAAAAAAAAAAATATATATATATATATATATATATATATATATATATATATATATATATATATATATATATATATATATATATATATATATATATATATATATATATATATATATATATATATATATCTTTCTTATTTTTTTGTCGCTGTCTCCCGTGTTTGCAAGGTAGCGCAAGGAAACAGACGAAAGAAATGGCCCACCCACCCCCATACACATGTATATACATACACGTCCACACACGCAAATATACATACCTACACAGCTTTCCATGGTTTACCCCAGACGCTTCACATGCCCTGATTCAATCCACTGACACCACGTCAACCCGGTATACCACATTGATCCAATTCACTCTATTCCTTGCCCTCCTGTCACTCTCCTGCATATTCAGGCCCCGATCACACAAAATCTTTTTCACTCCATTTTTCCACCTCCAATTTGGTCTCCAACTTCTCCTCGTTCCCTCCACCTCCGACACAGATATCCTCTTAGTCAATCTTTCCTCACTCATTCTCTCCATGTGCCCAAACCATTTCAAAACACCCTCTTCTGCTCTCTCAACAACTCTCTTTTTATTTCCACACATCTCTCTTACCCTTACGTTACTTACTCGATCAAACCACCTCACACCACACATTGTCCTCAAACATCTCATTTCCAGCATATCCACCCTCCTGCGCACAACTCTATCCATAACCCACGCCTCGCAACCATACAAAATTGTTGGAACCACTATTCCTTCAAACATACCCATTTTTGCTTTCCGAGATAATGTTCTCGACTTCCACACATTCTTCAAGTCTCCCAGGATTTACGCCCCCTCCCCCACCCTATGATCCTTTTCCGCTTCCATGGTTCCATTCGTTGCCAGATCCACTCCCAGATATCTAAAACACTTTACTTCCTCCAGTTTTTCTCCATTCAAATTTACCTCCCAATTGACTTGACCCTCAACCCTACTCTACCTAATAACCTTGCTCTTATTCACATTTACTCTTAACTTTCTTCTTTCACACACTTTACCAAACTTAGTCACCAGCTTCTGCAGTTTCTCACATGAATCAGCCACCAGCGCTGTATCATCAGCGAACAACAAATGACACTTCCCAAGCTCTCTCATCCCCAATGGACTTCATACTTGCCCCTCTTTCCAAAACTCTTGCATTCACCTCCCTAACAACCCCATCCATAAACAAATTAAACAACCATGGAGACATCACACACCCCTGCCGCAAACCTACATTCACTGAGAACCAATCACTTTCCTCTCTTCCTAAACGTACACATGCCTTACATACTCGATAAAAACTTTTCACTGCTTGTAACAACTTGCCTCCCACACCATATATTCTTAGTACCTTCCACAGAGCATCTCTATCAGCTCTATCATATGCCTTCTCCAGATCCATAAATGCTACATACAAATCCATTTGCTTTTCTAAGTATTTCCCACATACATTCTTCAAAGCAAACACATGATCCACACATCATCTACCACTTCTGAAACCACACTGCTCTTCCCAAATCTGATGCTGTGTACATGCCTTCACCCTCTCAATCAATACCCTCCCATATAATTTACCAGGAATACTCAACTAAACTTATACCTCTGTAATTTGAGCACTCACTCTTATCCCCTTTGCCTTTGTACAATGGCACTATGCACGCATTCCGCCAATCCTCAGGCACCTCACCATGAGTCATACATACATTAAATAACCTTATCAACCAGTCATCAATACAGTCACCCCCTTTTTAATAAATTCCACTGCAATACCATCCAAACCTGCTGCCTTGCCGGCTTTCATCTTCCGCAAAGCTTTCACTACCTCTTCTCTGTTTACCAAATCATTTTCCCTAACCCTCTCACTTTGCACACCACCTCGACCAAAACACCCTATATCTGCCACTCTATCATCAAACACATTCAACAAACCTTCAAAATACTCACTCCATCTCCTTCTCACATCACCACTACTTGTTATCACTTCCCCATTTGCGCCCTTCACTGAAGTTCCCATTTGCTCCCTTGTCTTACGCACTTTATTTACCTCCTTCCAGAACATCTTTTTATTCTCCCTAAAATTTAATGATACTCTCTCACCCCAACTCTCATTTGCCCTTTTTTTCACCTCTTGCACCTTTTTCTTGACCTCCTGTCTCTTTCTTTTATACATCTCCCACTCAACTGCATTTTTTCCCTGCAAAAATCGTCCAAATGCCTCTCTCTTCTCTTTCACTAATACTCTTACTTCTTCATCCCACCACTCACTACCCTTTCTAATCAACCCACCTCCCACTCTTCTCATGCCAGAAGCATTTTTTTGCGCAATCCATCACTGATTCTCTAAATACATCCCATTCCTCCCCCACTCCCCTTACTTCCATTGTTCTCACCTTTTTCCATTCTGTACTCAGTCTCTCCTGGTACTTCCTCACACAGGTCTCCTTCTCAAGCTCACTTACTCTCACCACCCTCTTCACCCCACCATTCAGTATTCTTTTCTGAAAACCCATACAAATCTTCACCTTAGCCTCCACAAGATAATGATCAGACATCCCTCCAGTTGCACCTCTCAGCACATTAACATCCAAAAGTCTCTCTTTCGCACGCCTGTCAATTAACACGTAATCCAATAACGCTCTTTGGCCATCTCTCCTACTTACATACGTATACTTATGTATATCTCGCTTTTTAAACCAGGTATTCCCAATCATCAGTCCTTTTTCACCACATAAATCTACTAGCTCTTCACCATTTCCATTTACAACACTGAACACCCAATGTATACCAATTATTCCCTCAACTGCCACATTACTCACCTTTGCATTCAAATCACCCATCACTATAACCCGGTCTCGTGCATCAAAACCACTAACACACTCATTCAGCTGCTCCCAAAACACTTGCCTCTCTTGATCTTTCTTCTCATGCCCAGGTGCATATGCACCAATAATCACCCACCTCTCTCCATCAACTTTCAGTTTTACCCATATTAATCGAGAATTTACTTTCTTACACTCTATCACATACTCCCACAACTCCTGTTTCAGGAGTATTGCTACTCCTTCCCTTGCTCTTGTCCTCTCACTAACCCCTGACTTTACTCCCCAGACATTCCCAAACCACTCTTCCCCTTTACCCTTGAGTTTCGTTTCACTCAGAGCCAAAACATCCAGGTTCCTTTCCTCAAACATACTACCTATCTCTCCTTTTTTCACATCTTGGTTACATCCACACACATTTAGGCACCCCACTCTGAGCCTTCGAGGAGGATGAGCACTCCCCGCGTGACTCCTTCTTCTGTTTCCCATTTTAGAAAGTTAATACAAGGAGGGGAGGATTTCTGGCTCCCCGCTCCCGTCCCCTCTAGTCGCTTTCTACGACACGCGAGGAATACGTGGGAAGTATTCTTTCACCCCTATCCCCAGGGATAATATACATATATATATACATATACACATACACACACATACACATACATATGCACAAATACACACACACACACATACATATATATATACATATGAAAAATGTAAGAAACAATTTAGAAAACTGAAACTTCTAGCTTGAAATGAATGAAAAAAATATATGTCACATTATGGTTCAACCTCTGGCTATGGAAAAAAGGAAATGTATAATTTATTTACACAAACGTCAATAGCAGTTCTCATCAATTTAACCACTGTATCAATAAGCTTCAATGTCTAAGCTACATTTTTCTCCAATTTCACTATTTTCCTTCACATTTTCAATTGTGTCTGAAGGTTCTACTTCAAGAGTGATTGTTTTTCCTGTAAGGGTCTTCACATCTTGGTTACATCCACACACATTTAGGCACCCCACTCTGAGCCTTCGAGGAGGATGCTTGTCTCCCTTTCCAGATGGCTGACTGTATCAGCCACCAGCACTGTATCATCAGCGAACAACAATGGACTCACTTCCCAAGCCCTCACATCCACAACATGGAGTATTATAAAGAGTAGAAATGAGAAACAGCTTGTGGAGCTGTATGCTGAAAAAGGACCAGTGATAGGGAATACATTCAAAGTTGTGTATAGACCTCTATACACTAAATCCCCCATAATATTTTCTGTTAACTTATTAAGTGCTGGCCTCAGTGGTTCAAAGTTTTGCATGCGCACAATCCTCCAGGTTTTGGTTGCAGTGAAAGTGAGGAGGAGACGTAGGTATAGAGATATTAGACGATTCTCTGAAGATACCTCAGCTTGTAGGCTTTCCAATAACTTACAGGCAATGATCAGGATATCTTTCATATGTTGAATCCATTGCAATGTAAGTTCCTTATTCATTCCACATGCAACATAATTAAGCTTCATGTTTTCACTGTCCATGCTAGCCAACAAATACCTTGTAAAGATCTCAAATCTCTTGTTATCTTTGTCCAGCCTAAATATCTTAATGAAACGAGTAACCTCCACAAACACATCCAAAGCTGGAGGAAGTGAAGGGGGCTGGTCAAAGGATCCCTGTTCAACACCCAGCAATTCATCGAACTTCTCCCTAATCTGTTTATGAAGTGAGCATCTCAGAAGCCATCCACGGACAGCAGCCTGTACCTTAACAGCAGCTTCATCACGTCTTCGCTCAGCAGCCCGCTCCTCCCTAGCCTCTCTTGTTGCCTCAAGAAATGCCCCTCGATTAGAACTGTTTGTTCCAAACATGTTGATGGAGCTCATGGCCTGTACGGCCTGATCCACCGTAATTTAAACTCAGAAGACTCGGAGTTGGGGTCGTCTTGGTCCTCCTCCTCGAGTGGCACTGGCTGCTGTTCCTCCGACTGCGAAGGGCAGAGCTTGCTGGCACTGACGAAGAACTGGTGTAGAAGCCTCTCCTCGCCGGACTGTGTGACGAACAAGTATCACTACAAGTACTACTTTGAAGTGGTCAGCCTTGTTGTTAGGCATCTTCACTCACTCCTTAATGTCCTTCCACAAACGCTCAGTGTTCTGAGTGAGGATATTGGGGTTATGTGGATCAACAAAATTCTCTAATGGTTCATCACAAGGTGGTGGTATCCGTGGTTCTTCAGGTATATATATCCAATAACGCTCTCTGGACATCTCTCCTACTTACATACGTATACTTATGTATATCTCGCTTTTTAAACCAGGTATTCCCAATCACCAGTCCTTTTTCAGCACATAAATCTACAAGCTCTTCACCATTTCCATTTACAACACTGAACATCCCATGTATACCAATTATTCCCTCAACTGCCACATTACTCACCTTTGCATTCACATCACCCATCACTATAACCCGGTCTCGTACATCAAAACCACTAACACACTCATTCAGCTGCTCCCAAAACACTTGCCTCTCATGATCTTTCTTCTCATGCCCAGGTGCATATGCACAATAATCACCTATCTTGCTCCATCAACTTTCAGTTTTACCCATATTAATCGAGAATTTACTTTCTTACATTTTATCACATACTCCCACAACTCCTGTTTCAGGAGTATTGCTACTCCTTCCCTTGCTCTTGTCCTCTCACTAACCCTTGACTTTTCTCCCAAGACATTCCCAAACCATTCTTCCCCCTTACCCTTGAGCTTCGTTTCACTCAGAGCCAAAACATCTAGGTTCCTTTCCTCAAGCATACTATCCTATCTCTCCTTTTTTCACATCTTGGTTACATCACACACATTTAGGCACCCCAATCTGAGCCTTCGAGGAGGATGAGCACTCCCCGCGTGACTCCTTCTTCTGTTTCCCATTTTAGAAAGTTAAAAAAATACAAGGAGGGGAGGATTTCTGGCCCCCCGCTCCCGTCCCCTCTAGTCGCTTTCTACGACACGCGAGGAATGCGTGGGAAGTATTCTTTCAGCCCTATCCACAGGGATAATATATATATATATATATATATATATATATATACATATATATATACATATATATATATATATATATATATATATATATATATATATATATATATATATATATATATATATATATATATATATATATATATATGTATATATATGTATAGTATATGTATATATATGTATAATTTATTTACAGAAACGTCAATAGTAGCTTTCATCAATTTAACCACTGTATAAATAAGCTTCAATGTCTAAGCTACATATTTTCCAATTTCACTATTTTATTGTCAAAGCACCATGTATGAAAACTATCACTATCACTAAAACTATTGGATTACGTGTTAATTGACAGGCGCGCGAAAGAGAGACTTTTGGATGTTAATGTGCTGAGAGGTGCAACTGGAGGGATGTCTGATCATTATCTTGTGGAGGCTAAGGTGAAGATTTGTATGGGTTTTCAGAAAAGAAGAGTGAATGTTGGGGTGAAGAGGGTGGTGAGAGTAAGTGAGCTTGGGAAGGAGACTTGTGTGAGGAAGTATCAGGAGAAACTGAGTACAGAATGGAAAAGGGTGAGAAGAATGGAAGGGGAGTGGGGGAAGAATGGGATGTATTTAGGGAATCAGTGATGGATTGCGCAAAAGATGCTTGTGGCATAAGAAGAGTGGGAGGTGGGTTGATTAGAAAGGGTAGTGAGTGGTGGGATGAAGGAATAAGAGTATTAGTGAAAGAGAAGAGAGAGGCATTTGGACGATTTTTGCAGGGAAAAAATGCAATTGAGTGGGAGATGTATAAAAGAAAGAGACAGGAGGTCAAGAGAAAGGTGCAAGAGGTGAAAAAAGGGCAAATGAGAGTTGGGGTGAGAGAGTATCATAAAATTTTAGGGAGGATAAAAAGATGTTCCGGAAGGAGGTAAATAAAGTGCGTAAGACAAGGTAGCAAATGGGAACTTCAGTAAAGGGCGCAAATGGGGAGGTGATAACAAGTAGTGGTGATGTGAGAAGGAGATGGAGTGAGTATTTTGAAGGTTTGTTGAATGTGTTTGATGATAGAGTGGCAGATATAGGGTGTTTTGGTCGAGGTGGTGTGCAAAGTGAGAGGGTTAGGGAAAATGATTTGGTAAACAGAGAAGAGGTAGTAAAAGCTTTGCGGAAGATGAAAGCCGGCAAGGCAGCAGGTTTGGATGGTATTGCAGTGGAATTTATTAAAAAAGGAGGTGACTGTATTGTTGACTGGTTGGTAAGGTTATTTAATGTATGTATGACTCATGGTGAGGTGCCTGAGGATTGGCGGAATGCGTGCATAGTGCCATTGTACAAAGGCAAAGGGGATAAGAGTGAGTGCTCAAATAACAGAGGTATAAGTTTGTTCAGTATTCCTGGTAAATTATATGGGAGGGTATTGATTGAGAGGGTGAAGGCATGTACAGAGCATTAGATTGGGAAGAGCAGTGTGGTTTCAGATGTGGTAGAGGATGTGTGGATCAGGTGTTTGCTTTGAAGAATGTATGTGAGAAATACTTAGAAAAGCAAATGGATTTGTATGTAGCATTTATGGATCTGGAGAAGGCATATGATAGAGTTGATAGAGATGCTCTGTGGAAGGTATTAAGAATATATGGTGTGGGAGGAAAGTTGTTAAAAGCAGTGAAAAGTTTTTATCGAGGATGTAAGGCATGTGTACGTGTGGGAAGAGAGGAAAGTGATTGGTTCTCAGTGAATGTAGGTTTGCGGCAGGGGTGTGTAATTTCTCCATGGTTGTTTAATTTGTTAATGAATGGGGTTGTTAGGGAGGTGAATGCAAGAGTTTTGGAAAGAGGGGCAAGTATGAAGTCTGTTGGGGATGAGAGAGCTTGGGAAGTGAGTCAGTTGTTGTTCGCTGATGATACAGCGCTGGTGGCTGATTCATGTGAGAAACTGCAGAAGCTGGTGACTGAGTTTGGTAAAGTGTGTGAAAGAAGAAAGTTAAGAGTAAATGTGAATAAGAGCAAGGGTATTAGGTACAGTAGGGTTGAGGGTCAAGTCAATTGGGAGGTGAATTTGAATGGAGAAAAACTGGAGGAAGTGAAGTGTTTTAGATATCTGGGAGTGGATCTGGCAGCGGATGGAACCATGGAAGCGGAAGTGGATCATAGGGTGGGGGAGGGGGCGAAAATTCTGGAGCCTTGAAGAATGTGTGGAAGTCGAGAACATTGTCTCGGAAAGCGAAAATGGGTATGTTTGAAAGAATAGTGGTTCCAACAATGTTGTATGGTTGCGAGGCGTGGGCTATGGATAGAGTTGTGCGCAGGAGGATGGATGTGCTGGAAATGAGATGTTTGAGGACAATGTGTGGTGTGAGGTGGTTTGATCGAGTAAGTAACGTAAGGGTAAGAGAGATGTGTGGAAATAAAAAGAGCGTGGTAGAGAGAGCAGAAGAGGGTGTTTTGAAGTGGTTTGGGCACATGGAAAGAATGAGTGAGGAAAGATTGACCAAGAGGATATATGTGTCGGAGGTGGAGGGAACGAGGAGAAGAGGGAGACCAAATTGGAGGTGGAAAGATGGAGTGAAAAAGATTTTGTGTGATCGGGGCCTGAACATGCAGGAGGATGAAAGGAGGGCAAGGAATAGAGTGAATTGGAGCGATGTGGTATACCGGGGTTGACGTGCTGTCAGTGGATTGAATCAGGGCATGTGAAGCGTCTGGGGTAAACCATTGAAAGCTGTGTAGGTATGTATATTTGCGTGTGTGGACGTATGTATATACATGTGTATGGTGGTGGGTTGGGCCATTTCTTTCGTCTGTTTCCTTGCGCTACCTAGCAAACGTGGGAGACAGCGACAAAGCAAAAAAAAAAAAAAAAAAATATATATATATATATATATATATATATATATATATATATATATATATATATATATATATATATATATATATATATATATATATATATATATATATATATATTGGCTCGTCTAAATGAATGTGGTTGTAAACATGATGAGAAAAAAGGAGAGATAGGTAGTATGTTTGAGGAAAAGAACCTGGATGTTCTGGCTTTGAGTGAAACGAAGCTCAAGGGTGAAGGGGAAGAGTGTTTTGGGAATGTCTTGTGAGTAAAGCAAGGGGTTAGTGAGAGTAGAAGAGCATGGGAAGTGGTAGCACTACTCCTGAAACAGGAGTTATGGGAGTATGTGATAAAGAGTAAAAAAGTAGATTTTAGATTGATATGGGTAAAACTGAGAGTTGATGGAGAGAGATGGGTGATTAATGGTGCATATGCACCTGGGCATGATATAAAAGATCATGAGAGGCAAGTGTTTTGGGAGCATCTGAATGAGTGTGCTAATGGTTTTGATGCACAAGACCGGGTTATAGTGATGGGTGATTTGAATGTAAAGGTGAGTAATGTGGCAGTTGAGGGAATAATTGGTATATTTGGGGTGTATATATATATATATATATATATATATATATATATATATATATATATATATATATATATATATATATATATATATATATATATATATATATATTTTTTTCTTTTTTTTCATACTATTCGCCATTTCCCGCGTCAGCGAGGTAGCGTTAAGAACAGAGGACTGGGCCTCTGAGCAAACATCCTCATCCAGCCCCCTTCTCTGTTCCTTCCTTTGGATAAAAAAAAAAAAAAAAAGAGGGGAGGATTTCCAGCCCCCCGCTCCCTTCCCTTTTAGTCGCCTTCTACGACATGCAGGGAATACGTGGGAAGTATTCTTTCTCCCCTATCCTCAGGGATAATACATATATATATATATATATATATATATATATATATATATATATATATATATATATATTTTTTTTTTTCTATTATACTTTGTCGCTGTCTCCCGCGTTTGCGAGGTAGCGCAAGGAAACAGACGAAAGAAATGGCCCCCCCCCCCCATTACACATGTATATACATACGTCCACACACGCAAATATACATACCTACACAGCTTTCCATGGTTTACCCCAGACGCTTCACATGCCCTGATTCAATCCACTGACAGCACAACAACCCCGGTATACCACATCGCTCCAATTCACTCTATTCCTTGCCCTCCTTTCACCCTCCTTCATGTTCAGGCCCCGATCACACAAAATCTTTTTCACTCCATCTTTCCACCTCCAATTTGGTCTCCCTCTTCTCCTCGTTCCCTCCACCTCCGACACATATATCCTCTTGGTCAATCTTTCCTCACTCATTCTCTCCATGTGCCCAAACCACTTCAAAACACCCTCTTCTGCTCTCTCAGCCACGCTCTTTTTATTTCCACACATCTCGCTTACACTTACGTTACTCACTCGATCAAACCAAATCACACCACACATTGTCCTCAAACATCTCATTTCCAGCACATCAATCCTCCTGCGCACAACTCTATCCATAGCCCACGCCTCGCAACCATGCAACATTGTTGGAACCACTATTCCTTCAAACATACCCATTTTTGCTTTCCGAGATAATGTTCTCGACTTCCACACATTCTTCAAGGCCCCAGAATTTTCGCCCCCTCCCCCACCCTATGATCCACTTCCGCTTCCATGGTTCCATCCGCTGCAAGATCCACTCCCAGATATCTAAAACACTTCACTTCCTCCAGTTTTTCTCCATTCAAACTCACGTCCCAATTGACTTGACCCTCAACCCTACTGTACCTAATAACCTTGCTCTTATTCACATTTACTCTTAACTTTCTTCTTCCACACACTTTACCAAACTCAGTCACCAGCTTCTGCAGTTTCTCACATGAATCAGCCACCAGCGCTATATCATCATCGAACAACAACTGACTCACTTCCCAAGATCTCTCATCCCCAACAGACTTCATACTTGCCCCTCTTTCCAAAACTCTTGCATTTACCTCCCTAACAACCCCATCCATAAACAAATTAAACAACCATGGAGACATCACACACCCCTGCCGCAAACCTACATTCACTGAGAACCAATCACTTTCCTCTCTTCCTACACGTACACATGCCTTACATCCTCGATAAAAACTTTTCACTGCTTCTAACAACTTTCCTCCCACACCATATATTCTTAATACCTTCCACAGAGCATCTCTATCAACTCTATCATATGCCTTCACCAGATCCATAAATGCTACATACAAATCCATTTGCTTTTCTAAGTATTTCTCACATACATTCTTCAAAGCAAACACATGATCCACACAACCTCTACCACTTCTGAAACCACACTGCTCCTCCCCAATCTGATGCTCTGTACATGCCTTCACCCTCTCAATCAATACCCTCCCATATAATTTACCAGGAATACTCAACAAACTTATACCTCTGTAATTTGAGCACTCACTCTTATCCCCTTTGCCTTTGTACAATTGCACTATGCACGCATTCCGCCAATCCTCAGGCACCTCACCATGAGTCATACATACATTAAATAACCTTACCAACCAGTCAACAATACAGTCACCCCCTTTTTTAATAAATTCCACTGCAATACCATCCAAACCTGCTGCCTTGCTGGCTTTCATCTTCCGCAAAGCTTTCACTACCTTCTTCTCTGTTTACCAAATCATTTTCCCTAACCCTCTCACTTTGCACACCACCTCGACCAAAACACCCTATATCTGCCACTCTATCATCAAACACATTCAACAAACCTTCAAAATACTCACTCCATCTCCTCTCACATCACCACTACTTGTTATCACCTCCCCATTTGCGCCCTTCACTGATATTCCCGTTTGCTCCCTTGTCTTACGCACTTTATTTACCTCCTTCCAGAACATCTTATATATATATATATATATATATATATATATATATATATATATATATATATATATATATATATATATATATATATATATATATATATATGTATATATATATATATATATATATATATATATTTATATATATATATATATATATATATATATATATATATATATATATATATATATATATATATATATATATATATATATATATGTATATATATATATATATATATATATATATATATATATATATATATATATATATATATATATATATATATATATATATATATATATATATATATATATATATATATATATATATATATATATATATATATATATATATATATATATATATATATATATATATATATATATATATATATATATATATATATATATATATATATATATATATATATATATATATATATATATATATATATATATATATATACATACATATATATATACTATATATATATATATATATATATATATATATATATATATATATATATATATATATATATATATATATATATATATATATATATATATATATATGGTGTGGGAGGCAAGTTGTTAGAAGCAGTGAAAAGTTTTTATCGAGAATGTAAGGCATGTGTACGTGTAGGAAGAGAGGAAAGTGATTGGTTCTCAGTGAATATGGTTTTCCGGCAGGGGTGTGTGATGTCTCCATGGTTGTTTAATTTGTTTATGGATGGGGATGTTAGGGAGTTGAATACAAGAGTTTTGGAAAGAGTGGCAAGTATGCAGTCTGTTCTGGATGAGAGAGCTTGGGAAGTGAGTCAGTTGTTGTTCGCTGATGATACAGCGCTGGTGGTTGATACATGTAAGAAACTGCAGAAGCTGGTGACTGAGTTTGGTAAAGTGTGTGAAAGAAGAAAGTTAAGAGTAAATGTGAATAAGAGCAAGGTTATTAGGTACATTAGGGTTGAGGGTCAAAACAATTGGGAGGTAAGTATGCATGGAGAAATACTGGAGGTAGTAAAGTATTTTAGATATCTGGGAGTGGATCTGGCAGCGGATGGAACCATGGAAGCGGAAGTGAATCATAGGGTGGGGAAGGGGGCGAAAATTCTGGGAGCCTTGAAGAATGTTTTGAAGTCGAGAACATTATCTCGGAAAGCAAAAATGTGCATGTTTGAAAGAATAGTGGTTTCAACATTGTTGTATGGTAGCGAGGCGTGGGCTATGGATAGACTTGTGCCCTGGTTCACTCCATTGACAGAATGTCGACCCCGGTATACCACATCGTTCCAATTCATTCTATTTCTTGCACGCCTTTCACCCTCCTGCATGTTCAGGCCCAGATCACTCAAAATCTTTTTCACTCCATCTTTCCACCTCCAATTTGGTCTACCACTTCTCCTCGTTCCCTCCACCTCTGACACATATATCCTGTTGGTCAATTTTTCTTACTCATTGTCCCCATGTGACCAAACCATTTCAAAACACCCTCTTTTGCTCTCTCAACCACGCTCTTTTTATTTCCACACATCTCTCTTCCCCTTACATTAATTACACGATCAATTCACCTCACACCACATATTGTCCTCAAACATCTCATTTCTAGCACATCCACCCTCCTGAGCACAACTCTATCCATAACTCACTCCCTGCAACCTTATAACATTGGTGGAACCACTATTCCTTCAAACATACCCATTTTTGCCTTATGACATAATGTTCTCGACTTCCAAATATTCTTCAAGGCTCCCAGAATTTTCGCCCCCTCCCCCACCCTATGATTCACTTCCTCTTCCATGGTTCCATCCGCTGCCAGATCCACTACCACATCTCTAAAACACTTCGCTTCCTCCAGTTTTTCTCCATTCAAACTTACTTCCCAACTGACTTGACCCTCAGCCCTACTTTACCTAATAACCTTGTTCTTATTCACATTTACTCTTAACTTTCTTCTTTCACACACTTTACCAAACTCAGTCACCAGCTTCTGAAGTTTCTCACATGAATCAGCCACCAGCGCTGTATCATCAGCGGACAACAACGACTCACTTCCCAAGCTCTTTTATCCACAACAGACTGCATACGTGCCCCTCTTTCCAAAACTCCTTCATTCACCTCCGTAACAACCCCATCCATAAACAAACTAATCAACAATGGAGACACCACACACCCCTGTCGCAGACCTACATTCACTGAAAACCAATCACTTTCCTCTCATCCTACACGTACACATGCCTTTCATCATCGATAAAAACTTTCACTGCTTCTAACAACTTGCCTCCCACACCAAATATTCTTAATACCCTCCACAGAGCATCTCTATCAACTCTATCATATGCCTTCTCTAGATCCATAAATGCTACATGCAAATCCATTTGCTTTTCAAAGAATTTCTCACATACATTCTTCAAAGCAAACACCTGATCCACACATCCTCTACCACTTCTCAAACCAAACTGCTCTTCCACAATCTGATGCTCTATACATGCCTTCACCCTCTCAATAAATACCCTACCATAATATTTATCAGGAATACTCAACATACTTATACCTCTTTAATTTGAGCACTCACTCTTATCCCCTTTGCCTTTCTACAATGGCACTATGCACGGCATTCCGCCAATCCTCAGGCACCTCACCATGAACCATACATACATTAAATAACCTTACCAACCAGTCAACAATACAGTCACCCCCTCTTTTAATAAATTCCACTGCAATACCATCCAAACCTACTGCCTTGCCGGCGTGCATCTTCCTCAAAGCTTTTACTACCTCTTCTCTGTTTACCAAATCATTTTCCTAACCCTTTCACTTTGCACACCACCTCGACAAAAACACCCTATATCTTCCCCTCTACCATCAAACACATTCAACAAACCTTCTATTTTAAAATATTCATCCCATCTTCTTCTCACATCACCACTTCATGTTACCACCTCCCGATTAGCCCCCTTCACTGAAGTTCCCATTTGCTCCCTTGTCTTACGTACTATATTTATCTCCTTCGAAAACATCTCTTTATTCTCCCTAAAATTTAATGATACTCTCTCACCCCAACTCTCATTTGCCCGCTCTTTCACCTCTTGCACCTTTTTATTGACCTCCTACCTCTTTGCTTCATAAATCAATCATTCATCACCCTCTTATATATATATATATATATATATATATATATATATATATATATATATATATATATATATATATATATATATATATATATTTTTTATACTATTCGCCATTTCCCGCGATAGCGAGGTAGCGTTAAGAACAGAGGACTGGGCCTTTGAGGGAATATCCTCACCTGGCCCCCTTCTCTGTTCCTTCTTTTGGAAAATTATATATATATATATATATATATATATATATATATATATATATATATATATATATATATATATATATATATATATATATATATATATATATATATATATATATATAAATATATATATATATATATATATATATATATATATATATATATATATATATATATATATATATATATATATATATATATATATATATATATATATATATATATATATATATATATATATATATATATATATATATATTCGGGTGTATAGTAAGGTATTAAGAATATATTGCGTGGGAGGCAAGATTTTAGGAGCAGTGAAAAGTTTTTATCGAGGATGTAAGGCATGTGTACAATTAGGATGAGAGGAAAGTGATTACTTCTCAGTGAATATCGGTTTGCGGCAGGGATGCGTGATGTCTCAATGGTTGTTTTATCTTTTTATGGATGATGTTGTTAGGGAAGTGAATGCAAGAGTTTTAGAGAGAGGGGCAAGTATGCAATCTCTTGTGGATGAGAGAGCTTCTCAAGGGAGTTAGTTTTGTTCGCTGATGATACAGCGCTGGTGGCTGATTTGGGTGAGAAACTGCAGAAGCTGTTGAATGAGTTTTGTAAGGTGTGTGAAAAAGAGAAAGCTGGGAGTTAATATGAATAAAAGCAAGGTTTTAGGTACAGTAGTGTTGAGGTACAATCAATAGGGAGGTAAGTTTGAATGGAAAAAAGCTGGAGAAGTGAAGTGGTTTTGATATCTGGGAGTGGATTTGGCAGCGGATGAAACCATAGAAGTTGAAGTGAGTCACAGGATGGGGGAGGGGCGAAAGTTCTTGGAGCGTTGGAAAATATGTGGAAGACGAGAGTATTATCTTCGAAAGCAAGAATGGTTATGTTTGAAGGAATATTGATTCCAGCAATGTTATATGATTGCGAGGAGTGGGCTATACATAGAGTTGTGCGGATGAGGGTGGATGTGTTGGAAATGAGATGCGTGAGGACCATATATAGTGTGAGGAGGTTTGATAGAGTAAGTAATGAAAGAGTGAGAGAGATATTTGGTAATAAAAAGAGTGTGGTCGAGTGAGCAGAGGTGGGTGTTTTGAAATGGTTTGGTCACGTGGAGAGAATGAGTGAGGAAAGATTGACAGAGAGGATATATGTTTCAGAGGTGGAGGAAACGAGGAGAAATGGGAGACCACGTTGGAGGTGGAAAAATGGAGTGAAAAAGATTTTGAGTGATCAGGACCTAAACATGCAGGAGGGTGAAAGGCGTGGAAAGAGTAGAATGAATTGGAACGATGTGCTATACCGGGGTCTACGTGCTGTCAATAGATTGAACCAGTTCATGTGAATCGTATGGGGTAAACCATGGAAAGTTTGGTGGGGCCTGGATGTGGAAAGGGAGCTGTGTTTTCGGTCCATTATACATGACAGCTATAGGATGAGAATGAACGAATATAGCCTTTGTATTCTTTTCCTAGAGCTACCTCGAGCGCACGCAGGGGGAGGGGTTTGTCATTTCATGTGTGGCAGTGTGGCGATGGTAATGAATAAAGGCAGCAATAATGAATAATGTATATATGTATATATGTATATGTCTGTGTAGGTGTATATATATATATACATATATATATATATATATATATATATATATATATATATATATATATATATATATATATATATATATATATATATATATATATATATATATATATATATATAAATAGATATTGGAAAGGATCACAATTCTGCGCGTGATCAAGATATTCCTATGAGTCCACGGAGAAACTGAAACACGAAGATTTCCCAAGTGCACTTTCGTGTAATAATCACATCATCAGGGGAGACACAAGAGAGAAATATAACAGCCAGTTGATATACATCGAAAAGACAAAGCTAGGACGCCATCTGGTAAACATGTGATTGTCCAAAACATACAACGAGCGTTCATAAACTTATCATTTTACAAATCTTATCAACAATAAAGTTATCTGATTTGTATAGACCATCACTAATATTAAGATTATAATTTTCTGTGTATTTGATAATAGAAGATTCAATGATATTTCTCTTGGTAATAGAGTTAACAACTGAGATGTCATTACTCCAGTCAATACAATGATCATAGTTTTTAACATGATTAAACAAGGCATTTGATTCTTGTCCCGTTCTTATACTATATTTATGTTGCTTAAGTCTAACAGAAAGATCGTTACCAGTCTGACCAACATAAAATTTATCAGTTTCCACAAGGAACTTTATAGATGCAACCAAGAGAATTTTTTGGTGAATTCCTGATAAAGATATTCTTTATAGTATTATTGTTGCTAAAGGCAACATTTACATTAAACGATTTAAGCAACATGGGAAGCAAAGTGGAATTATTATTAAAAGGGAGAACTAAAAGATTTTTGGTGTCAGTGGGAGGTTTGGGCTTAACTCTATAAAATGATTTCTTTGCTAACTTAAGGGATTTTTCAATGAAAGATCTAGGGTACTTTAACTTAGATCCAATAGAATATATCTTCTCAAACTCATCATCAATAAACTCTGGACTGCAAATACGTAATGCCCTAAGAAACATAGATTGAAATGATGATATTTTAACTCTCTCATGTTGAGATGAGTGATAATGGATATATGAGCATACATTGGTGGGTTTTCTGCATATGTCAAACTTGAACTTGTTTCCTTTTCTATGGATCATGCAATCTAAAAATAGTAACATACCATTATTCTCATTTTCTACAGTAAATTTGATGAAAGGTCATAAATTGTTAAGTAAGGGGAGAAATATTTGTAAATTTTTAATTGTTGGCCAACACAAAAAACATCATCTACACACCGAAACCAAATTGCATTAGATGGTAAGATATCCTTTGGTAATAATGTTTCAAAAAACTCCATATAAAGATTCCTTAGTACAGGTGAAAGAGGGTTACCCATTGCCATTTACAAAAATACAATTATTTAAGTAATGATGATATTAATATTTGTAAGGGTTTAGTGTATGCCAGTTTGTCAAAACCAGGGGAAGCTAATTGCCCTAAAAGATTCATAAGAGCTATTAACACCTTGAAAAAAGACAAGGACATACATATTACTAAAGCAGAAAAGGCTAACACTGTTGTGATTTTAGACAAAAGTAACAATTTATCTTAAATGAATGATCTTCTGAATGATAACACATGTTCTAAACTTAGTAAAATTCCCTTAGAAGCAGTTGATTCTCACTTAGATAAAAAAAAAATGAAGTTGTTGTTGAAAGGTAATTTTTCTCAGATCAAAAATTTGTCATCTTTGGCCCCCCTCATTGCCACATATTTATGGACTTATCAAAACACATAAACAAAATTTTCCAGCAAGACCTATAGTGAGTTCAGTAGGCTCCATCACATATAAAATGTCAAAATGGTCAGTTTCCTTATTAAGCCCTTTAGTGTGTAAGGTATCAAATTCTAATATCATGAACAATGTAGATTTAGTCAACAAGCTAAACAATATCAATATAAATTTTGATTTCAAACTAGTTAGCATTGAAGTTTCCTCACTTTTGTTATAAAGTTCCAGTTGATGACCTTTTAGAATATTTATTTGATGTCTTGGATGATATTCATTTACCTGTTTCAAAGTCTAATTTCATTGTACTGATAAAATTGTGTATAAAAGACTGTGTATTTCAATTCAATGGAGATTATGCTCAAAAATTTGGTATGGCAATGGGTAACCCTCTTTCACCTGTACTGAGTAATCTTCATATGTAATTTTTTGAAACAAAATTACTAAAGGATATCTTACCTTCTAATGCAATTTGGTTTAAGTATGTAGATGATGTTCTTTGTGTTTGGCCAACAATTAAAAATTTACAAATATTTCTCCCCTTACTTAACAATTTAGTACCTTCCATCAAATGTACTGTAGAAAATGAAAATAATGGTATGTTACCATTTATAGATTGCATGATCCATAGAAAAGGATAAAGTTTAAGTTTAGCATATACAGAAAACCCACCAATGTATGCTCATATATCCATTATCACTTATCTCAACATGACAGAGTTGAATTATCATCATTTCAATCTATGTTTCTTAGGGCATTACGTATTTGCAGTCCAGAGTTTAGTGATGATGAGTTTGAGAAGATATATTCTATTGGATCTAACTTAAAGTACCCTAGATCTTTCATTGAAAAATCCCTTAAGTTAGCAAAGAAATCATTTTATAGAGTTGATCCCAAACCTCCCATTGACACAAAGAATGTTTTAGTTCTCCCTTTTAATAATAATTTCACTTTGCTTCCCATGTTGCTTAAATCCTTCAATGTAAATGTTGCCTTTAGCAACAATAATACTATAAAGAATATCTTAATCAGGAATTCACCAGAAAATTCTCTTGGTTGCATCTATAAAGTTCCTTGTGGAAACTGTGATAAATTTTATGTCGGTCAGACTGGTAACGATCTTTCTGTTAGACTTAAGCAACATAGATATAGTATAAGAACGGAACAAGAATCAAATGCCTTGTTTAATCATGTTAAAAACTATGATCATTGTATTGACTGGAGTAACGCCATCTCAGTTGTTAACTCTAACTCTATTACCAAGACAAATATCATTGAATCTTCTATTGTTAAATACACAAATATTATAATCTTAATATTAGTGATGGTCTATGCAAATCAGATAACTTTATTGTTGATAAGATTTGTAAAATGATAAGTTTATGAACATTCCTTGTATGTTTTGGACAATCACATGTTTACCAGATGGCGTCCCAGCTTCGTCTATTCGATGTCTATCAACTGACAGTTATAATTCTCTCATGTGTCTCCCCTGATGATGTGATTATTACACGAAAGTGCACTTAGGAACCTTTCGTGCTTCATTTCCCCGTGGACTCATGGCAATATATATATATATATATATATATATATATATATATATATATATATATATATATATATATATATATATATATATATCATTTTTTTTCTTTTTTTTTTTTTGCTTTGTCGCTGTCTCCCGCGTTTGCGAAGTAGCGCAAGGAAACAGACGAAAGAAATGGCCCAACCCACCCCCATACACATGTATATACATACGTCCACACACGCAAATATACATACCTACACTGCTTTCCATGGTTTACCCCAGACGTTTCAAATGCCCTGATTCAATCCACTGACAGCACGTCAACCCCGGTATACCACATCGATCCAATTCACTCTATTCCTTGCCCTCCTTTCACCCTCCTTCATGTTCAGGCCCCGATCACACAAAATCTTTTTCACTCCATCTTTCCACCTCCAATTTGGTCTCCCACTTCTCCTCGTTCCCTCCACCTCCGACACATATATCCTCTTGGTCAATCTTTCCTCACTCATTTTCTCCATGAGCCCAAACCATTTCAAAACACCCTCCTCTGCTCTCTCAACCACTCTCATTTTATTTCCACACACCTCTCTTACCCTTACGTTACTTACTCGTTCAAACGACCTCACACCACACACAGTCCTCAGACATCTCATTTCCAGCACATCCATCCTCCTGCGCACAACTCTATCCATAGCCCACGCCTCGCAACCATACAACATTGTTGGAACCACTATTCCTTCAAACATACCCATTTTTGCTTTCCGAGATAATGTTCTCGACTTCCACACATTCTTCAAGGTTCCCAGAATTTTCGCCCCCTTCCCCACCCTATGATCCACTTCCGCTTCCATGGTTCCATCCGCTGCCAGATCCACTCCCAGATATCTAAAACACTTTACTTCCTCCAGTTTTTCTCCATTCAAACTTACCTCCCAATTGACTTGACCCTCAACCCTACTGTACCTAATAACCTTGCTCTTATTCACATTTACTCTTAACTTTCTTCTTTCACATACTTTACCAAACTCAGTCACCAGCTTCTGCAGTTTCTCACATGAATCAGCCACCAGCGCTGTATCATCAGCGAACAACAGCTGACTCAATTCCCAAGCTCTCTCATCCCCAACAGACTTCATACTTGCCCCTCTTTCCAAAACTCTTGCATTCACATCCCTAAAAACCCCATCCATAAACAAATCAAACAACCTTGGAGACATCACACACCCCTGCCGCAAACCTACATTCACTGAGAACCAATCACTTTCCTCTCTTCCTACACGTACACATGCCTTACATCCTCGATAAAAACTTTTCACTGCTTCTAACAACTTGCCTCCTACACCATATATTCTTAATACCTTCCACACAGCATCTCTATCAACTCTATCATTTGCCTTCTCCAGATCCATAAATGCTTTTCTAAGTATTTCTCATATACATTCCTCAAAGCAAACACCTGATCCACACATCTACCACTTTTGAAACCACACTGCTCTTCCCAAATCTGATGCTCTGTACATACCTTCACCCTCTCAATCAATACCCTTCCATATAATTTACCAGGAATACTCAACAAACTTATACCTCTGTAATTTGAGCACTCACTCTTATCCCCTTTCCCTTTGTACAATGGCACTATGCACGCATTCCGCCAATCCTAAGGCACCTCACCATGAGTCATACATACATTAAATAACCTTACCAACCAGTCAATAATACAGTCACCCCTTTTTTAATAAATTCCACTGCAATACCATCCAAACCTGCTGCCTTGCCGGCTTTCATCTTCCGCAAAGCTTTTACTACCTCTTCTCTGTTTACCAAATCATTTTCCCTAACCCTCTCACTTTGCACACCACCTCGACCAAAACACCCTATATCTGCCACTCTATCATCAAACATACACTTTTATATATATATATATATATATATATATATATATATATATATATATATATATATATATATATTTTTTTTTTTTTTTTTTTTTTTTTTATACTTTGTCGCTGTCTCCCGCGTTTGCGAGGTAGCGCAAGGAAACAGACGAAAGAAATGGCCCAACCCCCCCCCCCATACACATGTACATACACACGTCCACACACGCAAATATACATACCTACACAGCCTTCCATGGTTTACCCCAGACGCTTCACATGCCTTGCTTCAATCCACTGACAGCACGTCAACCCCTGTATACCACACGACTCCAATTCACTCTATCTCTTGCCCTCCTTTCACCCTCCTGCATGTTCAGGCCCCGATATATATTTTTTTTTTTTTTTTTTTTTTATACTTTGTCGCTGTCTCCCGCGTTTGCGAGGTAGCGCAAGGAAACAGACGAAAGAAATGGCCCAACCCCCCCCCCCCATACACATGTACATACACACGTCCACACACGCAAATATACATACCTACACAGCTTTCCATGGTTTACCCCAGACGCTTCACATGCTTTGCTTCAATCCACTGACAGCACGTCAACCCCTGTATACCACATGACTCCAATTCACTCTATTTCTTGCCCTCCTTTCACCCTCCTGCATGTTCAGGCCCCGATCACACAAAATCTTTTTCACTCCATCTTTCCACCTCCAATTTGGTCTCCCTCTTCTCCTCGTTCCCTCCACCTCCGACACATATATCCTCTTGGTCAATCTCTCCTCACTCATTCTCTCCATGTGCCCAAACCATTTCAAAACACCCTCTTCTGCTCTCTCAACCACGCTCTTTTTTTTTTCCACACATCTCTCTCACACTTACGTTACTTACTCGATCAAACCACCTCACACCACACATTGTCCTCAAACATCTCATTTCCAGCACATCCATCCTCCTGCGCACATCTCTATCCATAGCCCACGCCTCGCAACCATACAGCATTGTTGGAACCACTATTCCCTCAAACATACCCATTTTTGCTTTCCGAGATAATGTTCTCGACTTCCACACATTTTTCAAGGCTCCCAAAATTTTCGCCCCCTCCCCCACCCTATGATCCACTTCCGCTTCCATGGTTCCATCCGCTGACAGATCCACTCCCAGATATCTAAAACACTTCACTTCCTCCAGTTTTTCTCCATTCAAACTCACCTCCCAATTGACTTGACCCTCACCCCTACTGTACCTAATAACCTTGCTCTTATTCACATTTACTCTCAACTTTCTTCTTCCACACACTTTACCAAACTCAGTCACCAGCTTCTGCAGTTTCTCACATGAATCAGCCACCAGCGCTGTATCATCAGCGAACAACAATTGACTCACTTCCCAAGCTCTCTCATCCCCAACAGACTTCATACTTGCCCCTCTTTCCAGGACTCTTGCATTTACCTCCTTTACAACCCCATCCATAAACAAATTAAACAACCATGGAGACATCACACACCCCTGCCGCAAACCTACATTCACTGAGAACCAATCACTTTCCTCTCTTCCTACACGTACACATGCCTTACATCCTCGATAAAAACTTTTCACTGCTTCTAACAACTTGCCTCCCACACCATATATTCTTAATACCTTCCACAGAGCATCTCTCTCTCTCTCTATATATATATATATATATATATATATATATATATATATATATATATATATATATATATATATATATATATATATATATATATATATATATATATATATATATGTATACATAAAGATGTTTCTGGCATGAGAAGTGTAGGAGGTAGGCAGATTTGAAAGTGTAGTGAGTGGTGGGAAGAAGTAAGATTATTAGTGAAAGAGAAGAGAGAGGCATTTTGACGATTTTTGCAGTGAAATAATGCAAATGAGTGGGAGATGTATAAAAGAAAGAGGCAGGAGGTCCAGAGAAAGTTGAAAAAGGTGAAAAAGGGGCAAATAAGTGTTGGGGTGAGAGAGTATCATTAGATTTTAGGGAGAATAAAAAGATGTTTTGGATGGAGGTAAATAAAGTGCATAAGGGAACGGAACAAATGGGAACTTCAGTGAAGGGGATAATGTGGAGGTGATAACAAGTAGTTGTGATGTGAGAAGGAGATGGAGTGAGTATTTTGAAGGTTTGTTGAATGTGTTTGATGATAGAGTGGCAGATATAGGGTGTTTTGGTCGAGGTGGTGTGCAAAGTGAGAGGGTTAGGGAAAATGATTTGGTAAACAGAGAAGAGGTAGTAAAAGCTTTGTGGAAGATGAAAGCAGGCAAGGCAGCGGGTTTGGATGGTATTACAGTGGATTTTAATAAAAAAGGATATGACTGTATTGTTGACTGGTTGGCAAGGTTATTTAATGTATGTATGATTAATGGTGGTGTGCCTGACGATTGGCGGAACTTTTGCATAATACCATTGTAGAAAGGCAAAGGGGATAAGAGTGAGTACTCAAATTACAGAGGTATTAGTTTGCTGAGTATTCCTGGTAAATTATATGGGAGGGTAATGATTTGAGAGGGTGAAGGCATGTAAAGGCCATCAAATTGGGGAAGAGCAGTGTGGTTTCAGAAGTGGTAGAGGATGTTTGGATCAGGTGTTTGCTTTGAAGAATGTAAGTGAGAAATACTTAAAAGAGGAAATGGATTTGTATGTAGTATTTTTGAATCTGGAGAAGGCATATATTTGAGTTGATAGAGATGCTCTGTGGAAGGTATTAAATATCTATGTTGTGGGAAGCAAGTTGTTAGAAGCAGTGAAAAGTTTTTATCGAGGATGTAAGGCATGTGTACGTGTAGGAAGAGAGGAGAGTGATTGGTTCTCAGTGAATGTAGGTTTGCGGCAGGGGTGCGTGATGTCTCCATTATTGTTTAATTTGTTCATGGATGGGGTTGTTATTGAGGTGAATTCAAGAGTTTTGGAAAGAGGGGCAAGTATGCAGTCTGTTGTGGATGAGAGGATTTGGGAAGTGAGTCAGTTGTTGTTCGCTGATGATATAACGCTGGTGGCTGATTCATGTGAGAAACTTCAGAAGCTAGTGACTCGGTTTGGTAAGTGTGTGAAAGAAGAAAGTTGAGAGTAAATGTGAATAAGAGTTAGGTTAGTAGGTACAGTAGGGTTGAGGGTCAAGTAAATTTGGAGGTAAGTTTGAATGGAGACAAACTTGAGGAACTGACGTGTTTTAGATATCTGGTAGTTGATTTGGCAGCTGATGGAACAATGGAAGCGGAAGTGAATCATAGGGTGGGGGAGGGGGCGATAGTTTTGGGAGCCTTGAAGAATGTTTAGAAGTCGAGAACATTATCTCGGAAAGGAAAAAAGGGTATGTTAGAAGGAATAGTGGTTCCAACAATGTTGTATGGTTGCGAGGCAGGGGATATGGATAGAGTTGTGCGCAGGAGGGTGGATGTGCTGGAAATCAGATGTTCGAGGACAATATGTGGTGTAAGGTGGTTTGATCGAGTAAGTAATGTAACGGTAAGAGGGATGTGTGGTAATAAAAAGTGTGTTGTTGAGAGAGCAGAAAAGGGTGTTTTGAAATGGTTTGGTCACATGGAGAAAATGAGTGAGGAAAGATTGTCCAAGATGATATATGTGTCAGAGGTTGAGGGAACGAGGAGAAGTGAGAGAACAAATTGGTGGTGGAAAGATGGAATGAAAAAGTTTTGAGTAATCGGGTCGTGAACACGTAGGAGGGTGAAAGGCTTGCAGGGAATAGAATGAATTGGAACGATATGGTATATCGGGGTCGAGGTGCTGTCAATGGATTGAACCAGGCATGTGAAGCGTCTGGGTTAACCCATGGAAAGTTCTGTGTGGCCTGGATGTGGGAAGAGAGCTGAGGTTTCGGTGCATTATTACATGGCAGCTAGAGACTGAGTGTGAACGATTGGGGCCTTTGTTTGTTGTTTGTAGCGCTACCTCGCACACATGAGGGGGAAGGGTGTTGTTATTCCATGTGTGACGGGGTGGCGATGGGAATGAATAAAGGCAGACAGTATGAATTATGTACATGGGTATATATGTATATGTCTGTGTGTGTATATATATGTACACACTGAGATGTATAGGGTATGTATATGTGCTGTGTGTGGACGTGTATGTATATACATGTGTATGTGGGTGGGTTGGGCCATTCTTTCGTCTGTTTCCTTGCGATACTTCGCTATCGCGGGAGACAGCGACAAAGCATAATAAATAGATAAATAATATATATATATATATATATATATATATATATATATATATATATATATATATATATATATATATATATATATATATATATGTATATATATATGTATATATATACTGGAAAGGATCACAATTTTGTGCGTGATCAAGATATTCCTTGAGTCCACGGAAAATGAAACGCGATAAGTTCCCTTATCGTGTTTCATTTTCCCCGTGGACGAAGTTAAGATTTCATTTGGTAAACATGTTTACCAAATGGCGTCCTAGCTTCTTCTCTTTGATATATAACAAGTGACTTATATTTCTCTCTTGTGTCTCCCCTGATGATGTCATTATTACATGAAACTGCACTTGGGAAGTTATCGTGTTTCATTTTCCCCGTGGACTCATTGGAATATGTTGATCACGCGCACAATTGTGATCCTTTCTAATATATATATATATATATATATATATATATATATATATATATATACATTTTGAAGGTTAGTTGAATGTGTTTGATGATAGAGTGGCAGATATAGGGTGTTTTGGTCGAGGTGGTGTGCAAAGTGAGAGGGTTAGGAGAAATGATTTGGTAAACAGAGATGATGTAGTAAAAGCTTTGCGGAAGATGAAAGCCGGCAAGGCAGCAGGTTTGGATGGTATTGCAGTGGAATTCATTAAAAAAGAGGGTGACTGTATTGTTGACTGGATGGTAAGGTTATTTAATGCATGTACGACTCATGGTGAGGTGCCTGAGTATTGGTGGAATGCGTGCATAGTGCCATTGTACAAAGG
>NC_092243.1:21416417-21446417 GCF_036320965.1 Panulirus ornatus | reverse complement strand
CATGTGAGAAACTGCAGAAGCTGGTGACTGAGTTTGGTAAAGTGTGTGGAAGAAGAAAGTTAAGAGTAAATGTGAATAAGAGCAAGGTTATTAGGTACAGTAGGGTTGAGGGTCAAGTCAATTGGGAGGTGAGTTTGAATGGAGAAAAACTGGAGGAAGTGAAGTGTTTTAGATATCTGGGAGTGGATCTGGCAGCGGATGGAACCATGGAAGCGGAAGTGGATCATCGGGTGGGGGAGGGGGCGAAAATTCTGGGGGCCTTGAAGAATGTGTGGAAGTCGAGAACATTATCTCGGAAAGCAAAAATGGGTATGTTTGAAGGAATAGTGGTTCCAACAATGTTGTATGGTTGCGAGGTGTGGGCTATGGATAGAGTTGTGCGCAGGATAATGGATGTGCTGGAAATGAGATGTTTGAGGACAATGTGTGGTGTGAGGTGGTTTGATCGAGTGAGTAACGTAAGGGTAAGAGAGATGTGTGGAAATAAAAAAAGCGTGGTTGAGAGAGCAGAAGAGGGTGTTTTGAAGTGGTTTGGGCACATGGAGAGAATGAGTGAGGAAAGATTGACCAAGAGAATATATGTGTCGGAGGTGGAGGGAACGAGGAGAAGAGGGGACCAAATTGGAGGTGGAAAGATGGAGTGAAAAAGATTTTGCGGGATCGGGGCCTGAACATGCAGGAGGGTGAAAGGAGGGCAAGGAATAGAGTGAATTGGAGCGATGTGGTATACCGGGGTTGATGTGCTGTCAGTGGATTGAATCAAGGCATGTGAAGCGTCTGGGGTAAACCATGGAAAGCTGTGTAGGTATGTATATTTGCGTGTGTGGACGTATGTATATACATGTGTTTGGGGGGGGGTGGTTGGGCCATTTCTTTCGTCTGTTTCCTTGCGCTACCTCGCAAACGCGGGAGACAGCGACAAAGTATAATAAAAAAAAAAATAATATATATATATATATATATATATATATATATATATATATATATATATATATATATATATATATATATATATATATATATATATATATATAAATATATATATATATATATATATATATATATATATATATATATATATATATATATATATATATATATATATATATATATATATATATATATATATATATATATATATTTCTTCCTTTTTCCTTGTTTTACTTTTCCTATGTCTTTCAATTTCACCCTCCTTGCATGTTTGTGCTTCTATTCATTTAAAATTATTTTCACATCACTCTTCCATTTCCAACTTCATATCCCGCTTCTTGCTCCCTCCACTTCTCACTTATGTATCCTCTTTGTAAATCTTTCTTCTCTCCTTCTTTGAATATTTCCAATCCATTTCAGCATACTCTCTCTAGCTCTCTCAACCGCACTTTTTTCATTTCCATACTTCTCTCTTATCCTTTCAGATATTGATCGGGCAGATTAGCTTATATCACATATTGTTCTTAAACATTTCATTCCCACCGCATTCACCCTTGTCCGCAAAGCTTGATCTATAGCCCATGACTTGCAACTATATATTATTTTTGGAAGTACTATACCCTCAAACTTACTCATTTCTGCCCATACATATACATTTCTGCCCATACACGTTTTTTTTTCTTTTTTCACACATACTCAAACCTCCCAGAACCTTCGCTCCCTCACCCACCATATGACTGACTTCCGCTTCCATGGTTCCATTTGCTGCCTTTTCCACTCCCAAGTATATGAAACGCTTCACTTACTCCAAGTTTTCTCCATTCACACTCACACCTCAACTAACCTGTCCTTCATCTATGCTAAACCTAATAACCTTGGTTTCATTTGATTTGCCCTAAACCTCCTCTTTTCACACATTCTTCCAAAGTCAGTCTCTAACTTTCACACTTTCTCACATGAATCTGCCACCAGTGTTGTATCATCAGCAAACGACAACAGACTTACTTCCCAGGTCCTCTCATCCCCAGCAGACTGCATATTCGTCCCTATCTCCAAGACGCATTTACTTCCCTCACCACCCCCATCAATTAACAAACTGAACAACCACAGTGACATTACATACTCGTCTCGCACACCAACATTCACCTGGAACCATTCACTCTTTTCTCTTCCTACTGGTACACAAGACATATACCCATGATAAAGACTTTTCACTGCTTCTAGCAGCCTTCCTCTCACACCGTATATTCTAAAGATTCTCCTCAAGCAAACTGTATCAACCCTATTATATACTGTCTCCAGATCCATAAATGCAATTTTGAGATTCATGTGTTTCTCTGAGTATTCTTGAAGCACATTCTTTAAACGAACACCTAATCCGCACATCTTCAACCACTTCTGAAACCACACTGTTCCTCCCCAATACGATGCTCTCTCCATGCCATCACCTGCTTAATCCATACCCTTTCATACAGCTTACCAGTTACACCAAAGTAACTTACGCCACCGCAGCTTGAACGCTCACCTTATCCCCTCTGCATTAAAACACTGACACTATACATGCATTCCGTCACTCCCCAGGCACCTCACTATGATCAATACATTCACCGAAAATCCTTACCAACCAGTCCACAATACTGCCATCCCTCTTCTTAATAAATTCACTACAGCCGCTTTGCCACATATCATCTTATGTAACACTTTGATTACCTCTTCTCTCTTCACCACACCACTCTCCAGGACCCTCTCATTCCGCATACCATCACGACTCAAAAGCTCTACTTCTGCTACCCTGCCATTATACACATTCAACAGTACTTCAAAATTCTCCATATTATCCTCACTTCATCACTTCCTGTTACCACGTTCCCTTTTTGCTTCCTTTCACCGATGTTCCTATTTGTTATCTTGTTTTTCGCACAGTAGGCACAAACTTCATCCTTGGAGTGTAAACGATGATAGAGTTTGTAGATGGAGATCTGATAGTGCAGAGAATCAACTTTGAGCTTTTGGATGCTGGTGAAGCAGAAGATCAGAGGAAGAGTTTGATAGGTGCTGTTTCATTAGAAGAAAGTTTCATTTAAGACCGCGAGTGTTACAGAAATGAACAGGGAAAGAACCAGGTTTATGATTTGTGTTTATGAATGTGGTTAGATCCCAGCTTCATGATGGTGCTCAAGTGGGCCTAAGATCTGACCATCTTCTCTCGACCAATGGAGCCACTCTAAATCGGCCTGGGAAAATTATCAGTTTTTGTGCTTCCGTAGATTATGTGTGAGTAACAAGGAAAAATAGGAAAAGTAAATAAAGACATGTGAATGTGCTGTCAGGTACTGTATATAAGAAACAGATGGTATTAGATTGGGAGTGAATTCCAACAACCTTTACACAGATGAAGCAAAGGTAGAGAAGAGAGCCATACAGCAATCTACTTGAAAAACATCACATTACGGATTCAGAATGCCGCCACCAGTCTCTCTAGACACCCATGCGGTAAGTACCACTCTGCTCGTTGGTTGCCTGCCACTCGCTACATCTACTTTAAGAACAGCAGCCACTAGTGCCACCAATTGAACCCTGCTTCTAGAGGAAGTGGAGTCCTGGAGCAAGAAGAGCTCCTGAAAAAGGAGTTTTTAGTAAAATCAGGATCGTCCATACTCATAAGCATGAATCGCATTCATATCTACTTCAAAGTCTTGAGAAGAATATAACCCACAAGTTATTTTGTTCACCCACTGTGTGCAAGGGGCCTGATTCAATTATTTGTCCCAGCTCATCAGCACATACGTCAAACGTAAATTTCAAAAGGCATATATAAATAAAACCGTGTTAAAGATGGAGATGGATAACCTATTTATGACAGTAGAAGTAAAATAAAAAAGAGAAACTGGAAAACATTAGTGTGAAAAATAATGAGCATAGAGAAATTGTTATTTGGGCATTTGGATGAAAACATTTGTGTATGTAGTATGACAGGTGAAATTGGAAAAATCTAAACGGTTATTGTAGAACGTATAAAAAAAAAGAAAGCCTGTAACACACATTGGTAATACCATACAAAATAATATGATACAGGACTAACGAAGTCTAAAGATCTCTTAGGTGAGGAAGTCACACATGTATGCTTGGCCACCCAATTTTGTGTACAAAGTGAACAATGAAGAAGTGTTGTATGGGAAATGTGCGTGACATTGTTCACTTCCGACAATAAGAAGAGAGCAGGCTAACCTTTCTTGAACTCCATTGCTGGTGCAAATTTCCAATCATCTCCCGCCATCTTGTATTGTACACGATAGGCTTCAATAGGCATTTCAGGATGGTTTTGGGCAGTAAGGTTTAGATGTAAAGCATCCACATCAGCATGAGTGACCTAAATGAAAAGCAAAAATATTTCAGAAGATATCAGCTTAGTATCAGAGCCTAACAGGTTACCAAACAAAACTCAGATACAAACAGGCCGCTTTTTGTATCTCATGGGTATTACAGAGAAATGAGCCTTTCGTTGAAATGTCTTACAGTAAAATTATTTTTCCTTTGACCCTATTTTAGGAATAGAGGTTACAATATTAGGGGATATGTCAAATCAAACATTTCTCATAGGAATTTCAAAAGAGATTTAAATTGCAAATCATTGTAATGTTATAAGTTTAGAAAATATCCAAATATAAAAAAAAAAGAATTACGAATAGTACTTACCTGAATAGCCCTTTCTTGACATATATGTGTATAGGGGAAAAAGAATAATTCCCACGCATTCCTCACGTGTCGTAGAAGGCGATTAAAGCGGACGGGAGCGGGGGGCTAGAAACCATCCCCTCATTGTATTTTAACTTTCTAAACAAGTAAATAGGAGGAGTCACGCAAGGAGTGCTCATCCTCCTCGAAGGCTCAGATTGTGGTGTCTAAATGTGTCTGGATGTAACCAAGATGAGAAAAAAGGAGAGATAGGTAGTATATTTGAGGAAAGGAACCTGGAAGTGAAAAGAAGATCAAGGGTAAAGGAGAAGACTGATTTGGGAATGTCTTGGGACTAGAATCAGGGATTAGTGAGAGGACAAGAGCAAGGGAAGGAGTATCATTACTCCTGAGACAGGAGTGGTCGGAGTATGTGATAGAGTGTAAGAAAGTAAACTAGACTGATATGGGTAAAACTGAAAGTTGATGGAGAGAGATGGGTGATAATTGGTGCATATGTACCTGGGCATGAGAAGAAAGATCATGTGAGGCAAGTGTTTTGGGAACAGCAGAGTGAGTGTGTTAGTAGTTTTGATGCACGAGACCGGGTGATGTGTAATTTGAATGCAAAGGTGAGTAATGTGGCAGTTGAGAGAATAATTGGTGTATATGGAGTGTTCATTGTTGGAAACTGAAATGTTGAAGAGCTTCTCCATTTATGTGTTGAAAAATGACTGGTGGTTGGGAATACCTGGTTTAAAAAGAAAGATATACATAAGTATATGTATGTAAGTAGATCAGATGGCCAGAGACCGTTACTGGATTATATGTTAATTGATAGGCGCGCGAAAGAGAGCCTTTTGGATGTTAATGTGCTGAGAGGTGCAACTGGAGGGATGTCCGATCATTATCTTCTGTAGGCAAATGTGAAGATTTGTAGAGGTTTTCAAAAAAGAAGAGAGAATGTTGGGGTGAAGAGAGTGGTGAGAGGAAGAGAGTTTGGGAAGAAGACTTGTGTGAGGAAGTACCAGGAGAGACTGAGTAGAGAATAGAATAAGTTGAGAACAAAGTACGTAAGGGGAGTGGGGGAGGAATGGGATGTATTTAAGGAAGCAGTGATGGCTTGCGCAAAAGATGATTGTGGCATGAGAATCATGGGAGGTGGGTAGATTAGAAAGGGTAGTGAGTGATGGGATGAAGAAGTAAGATTATTAGTGAAAGAGAAGAGAGAGGCACTTGGACAATTTTTGCAGGTAAATAATGCAAATGACTGGGAGATGTATAAAAGAAAGTGGCAGGAGGTCGAGAGAAAGGTGCAAGAGGCGAAAAAGAGGGCTAATGAGAGTTAGGGTGAGAAAGCATCATTAAATTCTAGGGAGAATAAAAAGACAAGGGAACAAATGGGAACATCAGTGAAGGGGGCTAATCGGGAGGTGATAACAAGTAGTGGTGATGTGAGAAGGAGATGGAGTGAGTATTTTGAAGGTATGTTAAATGTGTTTTATGAAAGAGTGGCAGATATAGAGTATTTTGGTCGAGGTGGTGGGCAAAGTGAGAGGGTTAGGGAAAATGATTTGGTAAAGAGAGAAGAAGTAGTAAAAGCTTTGCGGAAGATGAAAGCCGGCAAGGCAGCGGGTTTGGATGGTTTTGCAGTGGAATTTATTAAAAAATGGGGTGACTGTATTGCTGACTGGTTGGTAAGGTTATTCAATGTATGTATGACTCATGATGAGGTGCCTCAGGCTTGGCGGAATGCTTGCATAGTGCTATTGTACAAAGGCAAAGGGGATAAGAGTTAGTGCTCAAATTACAGAGGTATAAGTTTGTTGAGTATTCCTGGTAAATTATATGGGAGGGTATTGATTGAGAGGGTGAAGGCACGTACAGAGCATCAGATTGGGGAAGAGCAGTGTGGTTTCAGAAGTAGTAGAGGATGTGCGGATCAGGTGTTTGCTTTCAATAATGTTTGTGAGAAATACTTAAAAAAGTAAATGGATTTGTATGTAGCATTAATGGATCTGGAGAAGGCAAATGATAGAGATGCTCTGTGGAAGGTATTAAGAATATATGGTGTGGGACGTAAGTAGTTAGAAACAGTGAAAAGTTTTTATTGAGGAAGTAAGGTATGTGTACGTGTAGGAAGAGAGGAAAGTGATTGGTTCCCAGTGAATGTTGGTTTGCGGCAGGGGTGCGTGATGTCTCCATGGCTGTTTAATTTGTTTATGGATGGGGTTGTTAGGGAGGTGATGCAAGAGTTTTGGAAAGAGGGGCAAGTCTGCAGTCTGCTGTGGACGAGAGAGCTTGGGAAGTGAGTCAGTTGTTGTTCGGTGATGATACAGCGCAGGTGGCTGATTAGGGTGATATACTGCAGAAGCTGGTGACTCAGTTTGGTAAAGTGTGTGAGAGAAGAAAGCTGAGAGTAAATGTGAATAAGAGCAAGGTTATTAGGTGAAGTTGGGTTGAGGGACAAGTCAATTGGGAGTTAACTTTCAATGGAGAAAAACCGCAGGAAGTGTAGTGTTTTAGATATCTGGGAGTGGATTTGGCTGCGAACGGAACCATGGAAGCGGAAGTGAATCATAGGGTTTGGGGGGGCGAAAGTTCAGGAGCATTGAAAAATGTGTGGAAGTCGAAATAGTTATCTTCTAAAGCAAAAATGTGCAGGGTTGAAGGAATAGTGGTTCCCTTTACCCTTTAGCTTCGTTTCACTCAGAGCCAAAACATCTAGGTTCCTTTCCTCAAACATACTACCTATCTCTCCTTTTTTCTCATCTTGGTTACATCAACACACATTTAGACAGCCCAATCTGAGCCTTCGAGGAGGATGGTACTCCTCGCGTGACTCCTTCTTCTGTTTCCCCTTTTAGAAAGTTAAAACACAAGGAGCGGAGGGTTTCTGGCCCCCCGCCCTCATTCCCTTTAGCCGCCTTCTACGACACGTGAAGAATGCGTGAGAGGTATTCTTTCTCCCCTATATATATATATATATATATATATATATATATATATATATATATATATATATATATATATATATATATATTTTTTTTTTTTTCTTTATTTTGCTTTGTCGATGTCTCTCGCGTTAGCGAGGTAGCGCAAGGAAACAGACGAAAGAATGGCCCAACCCACCCACATACACATGTATATACATACACGTCCATACACGCAAATATACATACCTATACACCACAATGTACATATATATATATATATACATACACAGACATATACATATATACACAAGTACATAATTCATACTTTCTGCGTTTATTTATTACCATCACCACCTCGCCACACATGGAATAAAAACCCCCACCCCCTTCAGGTGCGCGAGGTAGCGCTAGGAAAAGACAACAAAGGCCACATTCGTTCACACTCAGTCTCTAGCTGTCATGTAATAATGCACCGAAACCACAGCTCCCTTTCCAAATCCAGGGCCCAAAAACTTTCCATGGCTTACCCCAGACGGTTCACATGCCCTGGTTCAATCCACTGATAGCACGTCGACCCCGGTATACCACATCGTTCCAATTCACTCTATTCCTTGCACGCCTTTCACCCTCCTGCATGTTCGAGCCCCGATCACTCAAAATCTTTTTCACTCCATCTCTCCACCTCCAATTTGGTCTACCACTTCACCTCGTTCCTTCCACCTCTGACACATATATCCTCTTGGTCAATCTTTCCTCACTCATTCTCTCCATATGACCAAACCATTTCAAAAGAACCTCTTCTACTCCCTCAAACACGCTCTTTTTATTTCCACAAATCCCTCTTACCCTTACATTACTTACTCGGTCAAACAACCTCACACCACATATTTTCCTCAAACATCTCATTTCCAGCAATTCCACCCTTATACGCACAACTCTATCAAAAGCCCACGCCTCGCTACCATACAACATTGTTGGAACCACTAATCCTTCAAACATCCCCATTTTTCCTCTCCGAGATAATGTTCTCGACGTCCAAACATTCTTCAAGGCTCCCAGAATTTTAGCCCCCTCACCACCCTATGTTTCACTTCCGCTTCCATGGTTTCATCCGCTGCCAGATCCACTCCCAGATATCTATAACGCTTTACTTCCTTCAGTTTTTCTCCATTCAAACTTACCTCCCAATTGACTTGACCCTCTACGCTACTGCACCTAATAACCTTGATCTTATTCACATTTACTCTTAACTTTCCTTTTTCACATACTTTATCAAACTCAGTCGCCAGCTTCTGCAGTTTCTCACATGAATCAACCACCAGCGCTGTATCATCAGCGAACAACAACTGACTCACATCCCAAGCTCTCTCATCCACAGCAGACTGCATACTTGCCCCTCTTTACAAAACTCTTGCATTCACCTCTCTAACAACCCCATCCATAAACAAATCAAACAACCATGGAGACATCACACACCCCTGCCGCAAACCTATATTCACTGAGAACCAATCACTTTCCTCTCTTCCTACACGTACACATGCCTTTCATCCTCGATAAAAACTTTTTACTGCTGCTAACAACTTGCCTCCCACACCATATATTCTTAAAACTTTCCACAGAGCATCTCTATCAACTCTATCATATGCCTTCTCCAGATCCATAAATGCTACATACAAATCCATTTGTTTTTTTTAAGTATTTCTCACATACATTCTTCAAAGCAAACACCTGATCCACACATCCTCTACCACATCTGAAACAACACTGCTCTCCCCCAATCTGATGGTCAGTACATGCCTTCACCCTCTCAATCAATACCCTCCCATATAATTTACCAGGAATACTCAGGACACTTATACCTCTGTAATCTGAGCACTCACTCTTATCCGCTTTGCCTTTGTACAATGGCACTATGCAAGCATTCCGCCAATCCTCAGGCACCGCACCATGAATTATACATACATTAAATAACCACCAACCAGTCAACAATACAGTCACCCCCCCCTTTTTAATAAATTCCACTGCAATACCATCCAAACCTGCTGCCTTACCGGCTTTTATCTTCCGTAAAGCTTTTACTACCTCTTCTCTATTTACCAAATCATTTTCCCTAACCCTCTCACTTTGCACACTAACTCGAACAAAACACCCTATATCTGCCACTCTATCATCAAACACATTCAAGAAACCTTCAAAGTACTCAATTCATCTCCTACTCACATCACCACTACTTGTTATCACCACTCCATTAGCGCCCTTCACTGAAGTTCCCATTTACTCCCTTGTCTTACGCACTTTATTTACCTCCTCCAAAACACCTTTTTATTCTCCCTGAAATTTCAGAAGTTGTAGAGGATATGTGGATCAGGTGTTTGCTTTGAAGAATGTATGTGAGAAATACTTAGAAAAGCAAATGGATTTGTATGTAGCATTTATGGATCTGGAGAAGGCATATGATAGAGTTGATAGAGATGCTCTGTGGAAGGCTTTAAGAGTATAGGATGCGGGAGGCAAGCTGTTAGAAGCAGTGAAAAGTTTTTATCGAGGATGTAAGGGATGTGTACGTGTAGGAAGAGAGGAAAGTGATTGGTTTTGCGTGTGTAGACGTGTATGTATATACATTGTGTATGGGGGTGGGTTGGGCCATTTCTTTCGTCTGTTTCCTTGCGCTACCTCGCAAACGTGGGAGACAGCGACAAAGCAAAATAAAAGAAAAATAAATATATATATATATATATCTATATATATATATATATATATATATATATATATATATATATATATATGTATATATATATATATATATATATATATATATATATATATATATATATATATATATATATATATATTTCTATTATACTTTGTCGCTGTCTCCCGCGTTTGCGAGGTAGCGCAAGGAAACAGACGAAAGATATGGCCCAACCTCCCCCCATACACATGTATATACATACGTCCACACACGCAAATATACATACCTACACAGCTTTTCATGGTTTAGCCCAGACGCTTCACATGCCTTGATTTAATCCACTGACATCACGTCAACCCCGGTATACCACATCGCTCCAATTCACTCTATTCCTTGCCCTCCTTTCACCCTCCTGCATGTTCAGGCCCCGATCACAAAAAATTATTTTCACTCCATCTTTCCACCTCCAATTTGGTCTCCCTCTTCTCCTCGTTCCCTCCACCTCCGACACATATATCCTCTTGGTCAGTCTTTCCTCACTCATTCTCTCCATGTGCCCAAACCACTTCAAAACACCCTCTTCTGCTCTCTCAACCACGCTCTTTTTATTTCCACACATCTCTCTTACACTTACGTTACTCACTCGATCAAACCACCTCACACCACACATTGTCCTCAAACATCTCATTTCCAGCACATCCATCCTCCTGGGCACAACTCTATCCATAGCCCACGCCTCGCAACCATACAACATTGTTGGAACCACTATTCCTTTAAACATACCCATTTTTGCTTTCCGAGATAATGTTCTCGACTTCCACACATTTTTCAAGGCCCCCAGAATTGTCGCCCCCTCCCCCACCCTATGATCCACTTCCGCTTCCATGGTTCCATCCGCTGCCAGATCCACTCCCAGATATCTAAAACACTTCACTTCCTCCAGTTTTTCTTCATTCCAACTCACCTCCCAATTGACTTGACCCTCAACCCTACTGTACCTAATGACCTTGCTCTTATTCACATTTACTCTTAACGTTCTTCTTCCACACACTTTACCAAACTCAGTCACCAGCTTCTGCAGTTTCTCGCATGAATCAGCCACCAGCGCTGTATCATCAGCGAACAACAACTGACTCACTTCCCAAGCTCTCTCATCCCCAACAGACTTCATACTTGCCCCTCTTTCCAAAACTCTTGCATTTACCTCCCTAACAACCCCATCCATAAACAAATTAAACAACCATGGAGACATCACACACCCCTGCCGCAAACCTACATTCACTGAGAACCAATCGCTTTCCTCTCTTCCTACCCGTACACATGCCTTACATCCTCGATAAAAACTTTTCACTGCTACTAACAACTTTCCTCCCACACCATATATTCTTAATACCTTCCACAGGGCATCTCTATCAACTCTATCATATGCCTTCTCCAGATCCATAAATGCTACATACAAATCCATTTGCTTTTCTAAGTATTTCTCACAGACATTCTTCAAAGCAAACACCTAATCCACACATCCTCTACCACTTCTGAAACCACACTGCTCTTCCCCAATCTGATGCTCTGTACATGCCTTCACCCTCTCAATCAATACCCTCCCATATAATTTACCAGGAATACTCAACAAACTTATACCTCTGTAATTTGAGCACTCACTCTTATCCCCTTTGCCTTTGTACAATGGCACTATGCACGCATTCCGCCAATCCTCAGGCACCTCACCATGATTCATACATACATTAATTAACCTTACCAACCAGTCAACAATACAGTCACCCCCTTTTTTAATAAATTCCACTGCAATACCATCCAAACCTGCTGCCTTGCCGGCTTTCATCTTCCGCAAAGCTTTCACTACCTCTTCTCTGTTTACCAAATCATTTTCCCTAACCCTCTCACTTTGCACACCACCTCGACCAAAACACCCTATATCTGCCACTCTATCATCAAACACATTCAACAAACCTTCAAAATACTCACTCCATCTCCTTCTCACATCACCACTACTTGTTATCACCTCCCCATTTGCGCCCTTCACTGAAGTTCCCATTTGCTCAATTGTCTTACGCACTTTATTTACCTCCTTCTAGAACATCTTTTTATTCTCCCTAAAATTTAATGATACTCTCTCACCCCAACTCTCATTTGCCCTTTTTTTCACCTCTTGCACATTTCTCTTGACCTCCTGTCTCTTTCTTTTATACATCTCCCACTCACTTGCATTTTTTCCCTGCAAAAATCGTCCAAATGCCTCTCTCTTCTCTTTCACTAATACTCTTACTACTTCATACCACCACTCACTACCCTTTCTAATCAACCCACCTCCCACTCTTCTCATGCCACAAGCATCTTTTGCGCAATCCATCACTGATTCCCTAAATACATCCCATTCCTCCCCCACTCCCCTTACTTCCATTGTTCTCACCTTTTTCCATTCTGTACTCAGTCTCTCCTGTTACTTCCTCACACAGGTCTCCTTCCCAAGCTCACTTACTCTCATATATATATATATATATATATATATATATATATATATATATATATATATATATATATATATATATATATATATATATATATATATATATATATATATATATATATATATATATATATATATATATATATATATATATATATATATATATATATATATATATATATATATATATATATATATATATATATATATATATATATATATATATATATATATATATATATATATATATATATATATATATATATATATATATATATATATATACATATATATATATATATATATATATATATATATATATATATATATATATATATATATATATATATATATATATATATATATATATATATATATATATATGTGTGTGTGTGTGTGTGTGTTAGCGGTTTTGATGCACGAGACCGGGTTATAGTGATGGGTGATTTGAATGCAAAGGTGAGTAATGTGCCAGTTGAGGGAATAATTGGTATGAATGGGGTGTTCAGTGTTGTAAATGGAAATGGTGAAGAGCTTGTAGATTTATGTGCTGAAAAAGGACTGATGATTGGGAATACCTGGTTTAAAAAGCGAGATATACATAAGTATACTTATGTAAGTAGGAGAGATGGCCAGAGAGCGTTATTGGATTACGTGTTAATTGACAGGCGTGCGAAAGAGAGACTTTTGGATGTTAATGTGCTGAGAGGTGCAACTGGAGGGATGTCTGATCATTATCTTGTGGAGGCTAAGGTGAAGATTAGTATGGGTTTTCAGAAAAGAGGAGTGAATGTTGGGGTGTAGTAGGTGGTGAGAGTAAGTGAGCTTGGGAAGGAGACCTGTGTGGGGAAGTACCAGGAGAGACTGTGTACAGAATGGAAAAAGGTGAGAACAATGGAAGTAAGGGGAGTGGGGGAGGAATGGGATGTATTTAGGGAATCAGTGATGGATTGCGCAAAAGATGCTTGTGGCATGAGAAGAGTGGGAGGTGGGCTGTTTAGAAAGGGTAGTGAGTGGTGGGATGAAGAAGTAAGAGTATTAGTGAAAGAGAAGAGAGAGGCATTTGGACGATTTTTGCAGGGAAAAAATGCAATTGAGTGGGAGAAGTATAAAAGAAAGAGACAGGAGGTCAAGAGAAAGGTGCAAGAGGTGAAAAAAAGGGCAAATGAGAGTTGGGGTGAGAGACTATCAGTAAATTTTAGGGAGAATAAAAAGATGTTCTGGAAGGAGGTAAATAGGGTGCGTAAGACGAGGGAGCAAATGGGAACTTCAGTGAAGGGCGTAAATGGGGAGGTGATAACAAGTAGTGGTGATGTGAGAAGGAGATGGAATGAGTATTTTGAAGGTTTGTTGAATGTGTCTGATGACAGAGTGGCAGATATAGGGTGTTTTGGTCGAGGTGGTGTGCAAATTGAGAGGGTTAGGGAAAATGATTTGGTAAACAGAGAAGAGGTAGTAAAAGCTTTGCGGAAGATGAAAGCCGGCAAGGCAGAAGGTTTGGATGGTATTGCAGTGGAATTTATTAAGAAAGGGGGTGACTGTATTGTTGACTGGTTGGTAAGGTTATTTAATGTATGTATGACTCATGGTGAGGTGCCTGAGGATTGGCGGAATGCGTGCATAGTGCCATTGTACAAAGGCAAAGGGGATAAGAGTGAGTACTCAAATTACAGAGGTATAAGTTTGTTGAGTATTCCTGGTAAATTATATGGGAGGGTATTGATTGAGAGGGTGAAGGCATGTACAGAGCATCAGATTGGGGAAGAGCAGTGCGGTTTCAGAAGTGGTAGAGGATGTGTGGATCAGGTGTTTGCTTTGAAGAATGTATGTGAGAAATACTTAGAAAAGCAAATGGATTTGTATGTAGCATTTATGGATCTGGAGAAGGCATATGATAGAGTTGATAGAGATGCTCTGTGGAAGGTATTAAGAATATATGGTGTGGGAGGCAAGTTGTTAGAAGCAGTGAAAAGTTTTTATCGAGGATGTAAGGCATGTGTACGTGTAGGAAGAGAGGAAAGTGATTGGTTCTCAGTGAATGTAGGTTTGCGGCAGGGGTGTGTGATGTCTCCATGGTTGTTTAATTTGTTTATGGATGGGGTTGTTAGGGAGGTAAATGCAAGAGTCCTGGAAAGAGCGGCAAGTATGAAGTCTGTTGGGGATGAGAGAGCTTGGGAAGTGAGTCAGTTGTTGTTCGCTGATGATACAGCGCTGGTGGCTGATTCATGTGAGAAACTGCAGAAGCTGGTGACTGAGTTTGGTAAAGTGTGTGGAAGAAGAAAGTTAAGAGTAAATGTGAATAAGAGCAAGGTTATTAGGTACAGTAGGGTTGAGGGTCAAGTCAATTGGGAGGTGAGTTTGAATGGAGAAAAACTGGAGGAAGTGAAGTGTTTTAGATATCTGGGAGTGGATCTGTCAGCGGATGGAACCATGGAAGCGGAAGTGGATCATAGGGTGGGGGAGGGGGCGAAAATTTTGGGAGCCTTGAAAAATGTGTGGAAGTCGAGAACATTATCCCGGAAAGCAAAAATGGGTATGTTTGAAGGAATAGTAGTTCCAACAATGTTGTATGGTTGCGAGGCGTGGGCTATGGATAGAGTTGTGCGCAGGAGGATGGATGTGCTGGAAATGAGATGTTTGAGGACAATGTGTGGTGTGAGGTGGTTTGATCGAGTAAGTAACGTAAGGGTAAGAGAGATGTGTGGAAATAAAAAGAGCGTGGTTGAGAGAGCAGAAGAGGGTGTTTTGAAATGGTTTGGGCACATGGAGAGAATGAGTGAGGAAAGATTGACCAAGAGGATATATGTGTCGGAGGTGGAGGGAACGAGGAGAAGACGGAGACCAAATTGGAGGTGGAAAGATGGAGTGAAAAGGATTTTGTGTGATCGGGGCCTGAACATGCAGGAGGGTGAAAGGAGGGCAAGGAATAGAGTGAATTGGAGCGATGTGGTATACAGGGGTTGACGTGCTGTCAGTGGATTGAATCAAGGCATGTGAAGCGTCCGGGGTAAACCATGGAAAGCTGTGTAGGTATGTATATTTGCGTGTGTGGACGTGTGTATGTACATGTGTATGGGGGGGGTTGGGCCATTTCTTTCGTCTGTTTCCTTGCGCTACCTCCCAAACGCGGGAGACAGCGACAAAGTATAAAAAAAAAAAAAAAAAAAATATATATATATATATATATATATATATATATATATATATATATATATATATATATATATATATATATATATATATATATATAGATATATATATATATATATATATATATATATATATATATATATATATATATATATATATATATATATATATATATATATATACATATAATATTTGGAAAGGATCGCAATTTTGCGCGTGATCAAGATAGTATATGAGTCTATGAGTCCACGGGGAAAATGAAACACGAAAAGTTCCCAAGTGCACTTTCGTGTAATAATCACATCATCAGGGGAGACACAAGAGAGAAATATAACAGTTAGTTGATATACATCGAAGAGACGAAGCTAGGATGAAAGTACACTTGGGAACTTATCGTGTTTCATTTTCCCCGTGGACTCATAGGAATATATATATATACATATATATATATATTCCTGGGGATAGGGGAGAAAGAATACTTCCCACGTGTTCCCTGCGTTTCGTAGAAGGCGACTGAAAGGGGAGGGAGCGGGGGGCTGGATATCCTCCCTTTTCATCATTTTTTTTCAATTTTCCAAAGAACGGTCAGAGAAAGGGGCCATGTGAGGATGTTCCCTCAAAGGCCCACTCCTCTGTTCATAACGGTCCCTCGCTAACGCGGGAAATAGCGAATAGTTTGAAAGAAAAAAAAAAAAAAAAAAATATATATATATATATATATATATATATATATATATATATATATATATATATATATATATATATTTTTTTTTTTTTTTTTTTTCATACTATTTGCCATTTCCCGCGTTAGCGAGGTAGCGTTAAGAACAGAGAACTGGGCTTTAGAGTGAATATCCTGACCTGACCCCCTTCTCTGTTCCCTCTTTTGGAAAATTAAAAAAAACAAGAAAGGGGAGGATTTCCAGCCACCCGCTCCCTCCCCTTTTAGTCGCCTTCTACGACACGCAGGGAATACGTGGGAAGTATTCTTTCTCCCCTATCCCCAGGGATAATATATATATATATACATATATATATATATATATATATATATATATATATATATATATATGTATATATATATATATATATATATATATATATATATATATATATATATATATATATATATATATATATATATATATATATATATATATATATATATATATATATATATATATATATATATATATATATTCCTATGAGTCCACGGGGAAAATGACACACGAAAAGTTGTCAAGTGCACTTTCGTGGAATAATCACATATTCAGGGGAGACACAAGAGAGGAATATAACAGTCAGTTGACATACATCGAAGAGACGAAGCTAGGACGCCATTTGGTAAACATGTGATTGTCCAAAACATACAACGAGCGTTCATAAACTTATCATTTTACAAATTTTATCAATAAAGTTATCTAATTTGTACAGACCATCACTAATATTAAGATTTTAATTCTTTGTGTATCTAATAATAGAAGACTCAATGATATTTCGCTTGGTAATAGAGTTAGAGTTTACAACTGAGATGGCGTTACTCTAGTCAATACAGTGATCATAGTTTTTGACATCATTTTAACATTTTATTCTTGTCCCGTTCTTATACTATATTTATGTTGCTTAAGTCTAACAGAAAGATCCTTACCAGTCTGACCAACATAGAATTAATCACAGTTTCCACAAGGAACTTTATAGATGCAACCAAGAGAATTTTCTGGTGAATTCCTGATTAAGATATTCTTTATAGTATTATTGTTGCTAAAGGCAACATTTACATTAAAGAATTTAAGCAACATTAGAAGCAAAGTGAAATTATTATTAAAAGGGAGAACTAAAAGATTCTTGGTGTCAATGTGAGGTTTGGGCTCAACTCTATAAAATGATTTCTTTGCTAACTTAAGGGATTTATCAATGAAAGATCTAGGGTACTTTAACTTAGATCCAATAGAATATATCTTCTCAAACTCATCAATACACTCTGGACTGCAAATACGTAATGCCCTTAGGAACATACATTGAAATGATGATAATTTAACTCTATCATGTTGAGGTGAGTAATGATGGATATATAAGCATACATTGGTGGGTTTTCTGTATATGCTAAACTTAAACTTGTTTCCTTGTCTATGGATCATGCAATCTAATAATGGTAACATACCATTATTTTCATTTTCTACAGTAAATTTGATGGAAGGTACTAAATTGTTAAGTAAGGGGAGAAATATTTGTAAATTTTCATTTGTTGGCCAAACACAAAGAACATCATCTACATACCTAAACCAAATTGCATTGGAAGGTAAGATATCCTTTAGTAATTTTGTTTCAAAGAATTCCATATGAAGATTACTTAGTACAGGTGAAAGAGGGTTACCCATTGCCATACCAAATTTTTGAACATAATAATCTCCATTAAATTGAAATACACAGTCTTTTATACACAGTTTTATCAGTTCAATGAAATTAGACTTTGAAACAGGTGGAACCAGTGGAAGCTAATTGCCCTAAAAGATTCATAAGATGTATTAACACCTTAAGAAAAGACAATGATATTCATATTACTAAAGCAGATAAGGCTAACACTGTTGTGATTCCAGACAAAAGTAACTATTTATCGAAAATGAATGATCTTCTAAATGATAACACAACATATTCTAAACTTAGTAAAATCCCTTAGAAGCAGTTACTTCTCACTTCAATAAAGAAATGAAGTTGTTGTTGAAAGGTAACATTTCTCTTATCAAAAATTTGTCATCTTTGTCTCCTTTATTGCCATATATGTATGGACTTATCAAAACACATAAACAAAATTTTCCAGCTAGACCTATAGTTAGTTCAGTAGGCTCCATCATATATAAATTATCAAAATGGTTAGTTTCCTCATTAAGCCCTTTAGTGGGTAAGGTATCAAATTCTAATATCATGAACAATTTAGATTTAGTCAACAAGCTAAACAATATCAATATTAATTTTGATTTCAAACTAGTTAGCTTTGATGTTTCCTCACTTTTCACCAAAGTTCCAGTTGATGATCTTTTAGAATATTTATTTGATGTCTTGGATGATATTCGTTTACCTGTATCAAAGTCTAATTTCATTGATCTGATAAAATTGTGTATAAAAGGCTGTGTATTTCAATTCAATAGAGATTATTATGCTCAAAAATTTGGTATGGCAATGGGTAACCCTCTTTCACCTGTACTAAGTAATCTTCATATGGAATTCTTTGAAGCAAAATTACTAAAGGATATCTTACCTTTTAATGCAATTTGGTTTAGGTATGTAGATGATGTTCTTTGTGTTTGGCCAACAAATGAAAATTTACAAATATTTCTCCCCTCAACAATTTAGTACCTTCCATTAAATTTACTGTTGAAAATGAAAATAATGGTATGTTACCATTTTTAGATTGCATGATCCATAGACAAGGAAACAAGTTTAAGTTTAGCATATACAGAAAACCCACCAATGTATGCTCATATATCCATTATTACTCATCTCAACATGATAGAGTTAAATTATCATCATTTCAATCTATGTTCCTAAGGGCATTACGTATTTGCAGTCCAGAGTGTATTGATGATGAGTTTGAGAAGATATATTCTATTGGATCTAAGTTAAAGTACCCTAGATCTTTCATTGATAAATCCCTTAAGTTAGCAAAGAAATCATTTTATAGAGTTGAGCCCAAACCTCCCATTGACACCAAGAATCTTTTAGTTCTCCCTTTTAATAATAATTTCACTTTGCTTCCCATGTTGCTTAAATTCTTTAATGTAAATGTTGCCTTTAGCAACAATAATACTATAAAGAATATCTTAATCAGGAATTCACCAGAAAATTCTCTTGGTTGCATCTATAAAGTTCCTTGTGGAAACTGTGATAAATTCTATGTTGGTCAGACTGGTAGGGATCTTTCTGTTAGACTCAAGCAACATAAATATAGTATAAGAAAGGGACAAGAATCAAATGCCTTGTTTAATCATGTTAAAAACTATGATCATTGTATTGACTGGAGTAACGCCATCTCAGTTCTTAACTCTAACTCTATTACCAAGAGAAATATCATTGAATATTCTATTATTAAATACACAAAGAATTATAATCTTAATATTAGTGATGGTCTGTACAAATTAGATAACTTTATTGTTGATAAGATTTGTAAAATGATAAGTTTATGAACGTTCGTTGTATGTTTTGAACAATCACATGTTTACCAAATGGCGTCCTAGCTTCGTCTCTTCGATGTATATCAACTGACTGTTATATTCCTCTCTTGTGTCTCCCCTGAAGATGTGATTATTACACGAAAGTGCACTTGGGAACTTTTCTTGTTTCATTTTCCCCGTGGACTCATAGGAATATCTTGATCACTCGCAAAATTGTGATCCTTTCCAATATATATATATATATATATATATATATATATATATATATATATATATATATATATATATATATATATATATATATATTCATTATTCTTTGTCGCTGTCTCCCGCGTTTGTGAGGCAGCGCAAGGAAACAGACGAAAGAATGGCCCATCTCACCCACATGCACTTGTATATACATATACGTCTACACGCGCACATATGCATACCTATACATTTCAACGTATACATATATGTATATACACAGACATATACCTATACACATATGCATATAATTCATAATTTCATTTATTCATTCCTTTCGACATCTCACCACACATGAAATGACAATCCCCTCCACCCGCACGCGCGCAAGGTAGCACTCGGAAAAGTCAACAAAGGCCACATTCGTTCACACTCAGTCTCTATTTGTCATGCATAATGCACCAAAACCACAGCTCACTTCCACATCCACGCCCCAAAAAACTTTCCATGGTTTACCCCACACGCTTTGAATGGCCTGATTCAATCCATTGACAGCACCTCGATCCAGGTATACCAAATCGTTCCAATTCACTCTGTTCCTTGCACACCTTTCACACTCCAGCATGTTCAAGCCCAACTCGCTCAAAATCATTTTCACTCCTTCTTTCCACCTCAGATTTCACATCCTACTTCTCATTCCCTCTTCCTCTGACACATATATTCTTATTTTTCAATCTTTCCTAATTCATTCTCTCGATGTGACCAAACCATTTCTAAACACCCTCTTCTGCTCTCTCACCCACACTCTTTTTATCACCACACAATTCTCTTACCCTGTCATTACTTACTCGATCAAACCACCTCACACCACTTATTGTCCTTAAACATCTCACTTTCAACAAATCCACCCTCCTCCGCACAACTATATCTATAGCTCACGCCTCGCAACCATATAATATTGTTGGAACCACTATTCATTCAAAGATACCCATATTTGTTTTCCGAGATAATCTTCGCGCCTTCCACACATTTTTCAACGCTCCTTGAACATTCGCCCCCCTCCCCCACAGACACACACTTGTGACTCACTTCCACTTCATGAGTCCATTCGCTGCCAAATCTACTCCCAGATATATAAAACACTTTACTTCCCCCAGTTTTTCTCCATTCAAACTTCCCTCCCAATTGACTTGTCCCTCAACCCTACTGTACCTAATAGCCTTGCTATTATTCACATTTACTCTTAACTTTCTTCTTTCACACACTTTACCAAACTCAGTCACCAGCTTCTGCAGTTTCTCACCCGAATCAGCCACCAGCACTCTATCATCAGCGAACAACAATTGACTGACTTCCCAAGCCCTCTCATTCAAAACAGACTGCATACTTGACCCTCTCTCCAAAACTTTTGCATTCACCTCCCTAACAACCCCACCCATAAACAAATTAAACAGCAAATGAGACATCATGCACCCTTGCCGCTGACCAACATTCACTGAGAACCAATCACCTTCCTCTCTTCCTACTCGTACACATGCCTTACATCCTCGATACAAACTATTCACTGCTTCTAGCAACTTGCCTCCCTCACACCATACATTCTTAATACCTTACACAGATCATCTCTATCAACTATATCATATACCATCTCCAGATCCATAAATGCCATATACAATTCCATTTGCTTTTCTAAGTATTCATCACATTCATTCTTCGAGGCAAACACCTGATCCACACATCCTCTACCACTTCTGAGACCACACTGCTCTTCCCCAATCTGATACTCTGTACATGCTTTCACCGATTCAATCATAACCCTACCTTATAATTTCCCAGGAATACTCAACAAACCTATACCTCTGTAATTTGAGCACTCACCTTTATCCTCTTTGCCTTTGTACAATGGCACTATGCATGCCTTTCGCCAATCCACAGACACCTAACCATGATTCATACATTCATTAAATATCCCTACCAACCAGTCAACAACACAGTCACCCTCTTTTTTAATAAATTCCATTGCAATACAATGCAATCCCGCTGTCTTGCCGGCTTTCATCATCCGCAAAGGTTTTACTACCTCTTCTCTGTTTACCAAATCATTCTCCCTAACCCTTACACTTCGCACACCACCTCCACCAAAACACCCTATATCAGCCACTGTATCATCTAACACATTAAACAAATCTTCAAAATACTCACTCCATCTCCTTCTCACATCACCACTTCTTGTTATTACCTTTCTATTAGCCCCCTTCATCGATGTTGCCATTTGTTCCCTTGACTTACGCACTTTATTTACCTCCTTCCAAAACATCTCTTTATTCTCCCTAAAATTTAAAGACACTCTCTCACTCCAATCTCATTTGCCTTCTTTTTCACCTCTTGCACCTTTCTCTTGACCTCCTGCCTCTTTCTTTTATACACCTCTCAGTCATTTGCACTATTTCCCTGCAAAACTCGTCCAAGTGCCTCTCTCTTCTCTTTCACTAATAATCTTACTTCTTCATCCCACCACTCACCACCCTTTCTAAGTGTTTCTTTCGCGCGCTTATCAATTAACACGTAATCTAACAATATTTTGTTGCCATCTCTCCTTCTTACATACGTATACCTATGTATATCTCTCTTATTAAACCAGATATTCCCAATCACCTGTTATTTTTCAGAACACAAATCTACAAGCTCTTCACCATCTCTATTTACAACACTGAACACCCCATGTACACCAATTATTCCCTTAACTGCCATATTACTCACCTTTGCGTTCAAATCACCCATCACTATAATCCGGTCTCAAGCATCAAAACTACTAACACACTCATTCAGCTGCTCCCAAAACACTTGCCTCTCATGATCTTTCTTCTCATGCCCAAGAGCATAGGCACCAATAATCACCCATCTCTCTCCATCCACTTTCACTTTTACCCATATCAATCTAGAATTTACTTTCTTGCACTCTATCACATACACCCACCACTCTTGTTTCAGGAGTAGTGCTACTCCTTCCCTTGCTCTTGTCCTCTCACCAACCCCTGACTTTACCAACAAAACATTCCCAAACCACTCTTCTCCTTTACCCTTGATCTTCGTTTCACTCAGAGCCAAAACATACAGGTTCCTTTCCTTAAACATACCACCTATCTCTCCTTTTTTCTCATCTTGGTTACATCCACACACATTTAGACATGCCAATCTGAGCCTTCGTGGAGGATGAGCACTCCCCGCGTGACTCTTTCTTCTGTTTTTCCTTTTAAAAAGTTAAAGTACAAGGAAGGGAGGGTTTTTAGGCCCCCACTCCCGTCCCCTTTAGTCGCCTTGTACGACACGTGAGGATTGCATGGGAAGTATTCTTTCTCCCCTATCCCCTATCTATAGCCTATGCCTCGTAACCATAAAACATTGTTGGAAGCACTGTTCCTTCATACATACCAATTTTTGCTCTCGGAGATAATGTTTTCACCTTCCACACATTCTTCAACGCTCTCAGAACATTCACACCCTCCCCTATTCTTTAACTCACTTCCACTTCTATGATTATATCCGCTACTAAGTTCACTCCCAGATATGTAAATCACTTCATTTCCTTCAGTTTTTCTCCATTCAAACTTATCTCCCAGTCAACTTGTCGCTCAACCCTACTGAACTTAATAGCCTCGCTCTTATCTACATTTACTCTCAACTCTTTCCTTTCACACACTTTAAGCTCAGTCACCAACTTCTGCAATTTCTCACCCGAATCAGCCACCAGCGTTGTATCATTAGCGATCAACAACTAACTCACTTTCCAAGCCCTCTCATCCACAATAGACTGCATACTTGCCCCTCTCTCCAAAACTCTTGCATTCACTTCCCTAACCACCTCATCCATAAAAGAAATAAAACAATCACGGAGCCATCACACACCCCTCCAGCAAACCGACATTCACTGGGAGCCAATCACTTTCATGTCTTCCTACTCTTACACATGCTTTACATTCTTGGTAAAGAATTTTCACTGCTTCTGGCAATTTTCTTCCTCACCATATACTCTTAAAACCTTCCACAAAGCATCTCTATCAAACCTGTTATATGTATTCTCCAAATCCATAAAAGCTATATACAAATCCATCGGTATTTCTATGTATTTCTTGCATACATTCTTCAGAGGAAACTCCTGATCCACACATCCTCTACCACCTCTGAAACTACACTGCTGTTCCCCAATCTGATGCTCCGTACATGCCTTTATCCTCTCAATCAATACTCTTCCATATCATTTCCCAGGAATACTCAGCAAACATATGCCTCTGTAATTTGATCACTCACCTTTATCCCTTTGACTTTGTACAATGGCACTATTCATGCATTCCACCAGTCCTCGGGCACTTCACAATGATCCACTCCTTTAGTTAATATCCTTACCAACCAATCAACAACGCAGTCACCCCCTGTTATAATAAATTCCGTTGCAATACCATCCAAATCCGCTCTCTTGTCGGCTTTCAGAAACAATTAACCTTGTGGTTTGCCCTATCAGATAGTAGCCATAGTTTCCTCTTCAAGGGAAATCTTCTATTCATTTGATTTCAACTATATCTGTATGAAGATTTTCCTAATACATTACACATTTCTGACACCACAACTATTATAAGAACAACTAAAAAATTATATCACAGGTTTCTCACTCTTGACGTGAAGCATCATTTTACCTTCATAAATGCAATCTTTCAATGGTATCCTGTTGATAATGGTTCATGCAAACAATGGATAATCTAAGGAAGATGATATTATAAACATTATCTTTTACCTAGGAATGTGAATAAAAAATGAGTTCAATTTAAGTAACTTACTCTTGCAAAGAGGCGGCACTGCAGCAATTAAGGTTATGTTTGCAACTGCAGTAACCCAAACATTCAGACACTTGACAATCACAACAAATGCTTCTCCTTCCTATAGGACTGTCTATTGTAAGGTATACACAGAGATTAGCCTATGCTAGAAAAAAGAATCACTTTAACTGTGGAGCTGATATCATATACAAAGAAACATATCTATGACTAATAATATACACCTTTAGTGTAAGAATATTCTGATAGAAAGGGGAAATATCAAATAGCTATTTTCTCACCTTAGCAACAGGCACAGCAGGTTTAGCACCCTTTTCTAAAATGATGACTCGTGCTAGCGTTCCCAGTTTATTTTCTGCCTTGCAGAGGTAGTCCCCAAACATGTCAGGCTCTGTAACTGTAAGCTGAGGAAAAAGAATTAAATGAGTGATATATAAAATGCTACCAGATTAGAAGTAAGCACATATGTAAGAGAGAGCATAGATAATCTAACATCTAATCAAAACTATGAGGTAGAAGGATAATATATAATTCAAAAATACTGAAAACATATCAATAAACTGGTAGCTAGCTTTGGCTGAGGTATATGATATGTACGTAGTATGTTTGAACGTTCCAGGGGCAGGGGAGAAAGAATTCTACCTCCGCATTCCTTGCTTGTCGTTGAAGGCGACTAAAAGGGGCGTGAGCAGTGAGCTGGAGCTACCCCCCTCTTGTATTTCTAGTTTTAGAAGAAACGAATCAAGGAATGGTCATCCTTCTCGAAGGTACAGGTTTGGGTGTCTAAATGTGTATGGATGTAACCAAGATGAGAAGATAAGAGAGATAGATAGTATGTCTGAAGAAACACATTTTGATTTTATGGCTCTGAGTGAAATAAAGCTCGAGGGTAAAGGGGATGAATGGTTTGGAAATGTCTTAGGAATAAGGTCAGTGTTGGTGAGAGGAGAAGAGCTCTGAGGAAGGAAATGTATGAAAGTAAGAAAGTGAATTCATGACTTACGTGGATAAGAATGAGACTGGATGGATGGAGATGGGTGATTATAAGCGTTTATGCACCTGGCTATGAGAGGAAAGATAATTAGAGTCAAGTGTTTTAGGAGTAACAGAGTGAGAGTGTCAGCAGTTTAAATGCACTAGACCGTTTTTTTTGGTGATGGGTGATAGCAGTTGAGGGCATAATTAGGAGGTATAGGTTAGAGTTAATAACTGGGATGGAATTACTCCAATCAATAAAATGATCATAATCATTAACTCTTGTACCACCAGAAATATCATTGAATCTTCTATCATTCAATACACAGACAACTGTATCATTAACATTAGTGAAGGTCTGTACAAACTGGATAGCCATATTGTAAATATAGTTTGTAAACAGTTCCATTTCTTGAACACATGATAGAATATAATAATAAGCATGTAGATAGACATAAATGCACCCACAAAAGCTTCCATGGTTTACCCAGGACGCTTCACATGCCCTGGTTCAATCCATTGACAGCTCGTCGACCCCAGTATACCATACCGTTCTAATTCACTCTATTCCTTGAACGCCTTTCACCCTCCTGTATGTTCAGAGCTCGATCAATCAAAATATTTTTCTCTCCTTCCTTCCACATCAAATTCGGTCTCATGCTTCTCCTCGTTCCCTCTACAAATGACACATATATCCTCTTTGTCAATCTTTCCTCATTCATTCTCTCCATCTGATCAAACAGTTTCAACACACCATCTTCTACTCTCTCAACCACACTCATTTTATTACCACACAACTCTCTAACACTTTCATTATTACTTACTCGATCGAACCACCTAACACCACATATTTTCCTCAAACATTTCATTTCCAATAAATCTACCCTCCTCCACACAACCCTATCTATAACCCATGCTTCGCAAAAATATAAAATTGTTGGAACCACTATTCCTTCAAACATACCCATTTTCCTCTCCAAGATAACGTTCTCGCCTTCCACACATTCTTCAACGCTCCCAGAATCTCTGCTCCCTCCCTCACCCACAGACTTGACTCCGCTTAATATATATATATATATATATATATATATATATATATATATATATATATATATATCATACAAAGCTCAAACAGCCAGGATCGAACCTGGGACCCCTTGTGCAAGAGGCAGGCATGCTAACCGCTAGGCTAAGGGACTGTATTATAAGAAACAACTATTCGAAATACTAAGTACTCGAATACCCTTCGTCTCACAATGGTGAGCAACGGGGTCTATCGGTTGTTTCCGAACAGAACACATAGCCAGCTGATAGCGTTTTACCGAACCTGACCGTACAACGCGGAGTTATATGAATACGAATAAAGTGTATATGAACGCGCACCTTCATAGAACATACAAAGCTCCAACAGCCAGGATCGAACCTGGGACCCCTTGTTCAAGAGGCAGGCATGCTAACCGCTAGGCTAAGGGACTGTATTATAGGAAACAACTATTCGAAATACTAAGTACTTTGTATGTTCTATGAAGGTGCGCGTTCATATACACTTTATTCGTATTCATATAACTCCGCGTTGTACAGTCAGGTTCGGTAAAACGCTATCAGCTGGCTATGTGTTCTGTTCGGAAACAACCGATAGACCCCGTTGCTCACCATTGTAAGACGAAGGGTATTCGAGTATTTAGTATTTCGAATAGTAGTTTCCTATAATACAGTCCCTTAGCCTAGCGGTTACATGCCTGCCTCTTGCACAAGGGGTCCCAGGTTCGATCCTGGCTGTTGGAGCTTTGTATGTTCTATGAAGGTGCGCTTTCATATACACTTTATTCGTATTCATATAACTCCGCGTTGTACAGTCCGGTTCGGTAAAACGCTATCAGCTGGCTATGTGTTCTGTTCGGAAACAACCGATAGACCCCGTTGCTCACCATTGTGAGACGAAGGGTATTCGAGTACTTAGTATTTCGAATAGTTGTTTCCTATAATACAGTCCCTTAGCCTAGCGGTTAGCATGCCTGCCTCTTGCACAAGGGGTCCCAGGTTCGATCCTGGCTGTTGGAGCTTTGTATGTTCTATGAAGGTGCGCGTTCATAAACACTTTACTCGTATTCATATATCTCCGCGTTATACAGTCAGGTTCGGTAAAACGCTATCAGCTGGCTATGTGTTCATTTCGGAAACAACCGATAGATCCCGTTGCTCACCATTGTGAGACGAAGGGTATTCCAGTACTTAGTATTTCGAATAGTTGTTTCCTATAATACAGTCCCTTAGCCTAGCGGTTAGCATGCCTGCTTCTTGCACAAGGGGTCCCAGGTTCGATCATGGCTTTTGGAGCTTTCTATGTTCTATGAAGGTGCGCGTTCATATACATTTTATTGATATATATATATATATATATATATATATATATATATATATATATATATATATATATATATATATATATATATATATATATATATATATATGTATATATATATATGGCACTATGCACGCATTCCGCCAATCCTCAGGCACCTCACCATGAGTCATACATACATTAAATAACCTTACCAACCAGTCAACAATACAGTCACCTCCTTTTTTAATAAATTCCACTGCAATACCATCCAAACCTGCTGCCTTGCCGGCTTTCATCTTCCGCAAAGCTTTCACTACCTCTTCTCTGTTTACCAAATCATTTTCCCTAACCCTCTCACTTTGCACACCACCTCCACCAAAACACCCTATATCTGCCACTCTATCATCAAACACATTCAGCAAACCTTCAAAATACTCACTCCATCTCCTTCTCACATCACCACTACTTGTTATCACCTCCCCATTTGCGCCCTTCACTGAAGTTCCCATTTGCTCACTTGTCTTACGCACTTTATTTACCTCCTTCCTGAACATCTTTTTATTCTCCCTAAAATTTAATGATACTCTCTCATCCCAACTCTCATTTGCCCTTTTTTTCACCTCTTGCACCTTACTCTTCACCTCCTGTCTCTTTCTTTTATACATCTCCCACTCAATTGCATTTTTTCCCTGCAAAAATCGTCCAAATGCCTCTCTCTTCTCTTTCACTAATACTCTTACTTCTTCATCCCACCACTCACTACCCTTTCTAATCAACCCACCTCCCACTCTTCTCATGCCACAAGCATCTTTTGCGCAATCCATCACTGATTCCCTAAATACATCCCATTCCTCCCCCACTCGCCTTGCTTCCATTGTTCTCACCTTTTTCCATTCTGTACTCAGTCTCTCCTGGTACTTCCTCACACAGGTCTCCTTCTCAAGCTCACTTACTCTCACCACCCTCTTCACCCCAACATTCACTCTTCTTTTCTGAAAACCCATACAAATCTTCACCTTATCTCCACAAGATAATGATCAGACATCCCTCCAGTTGCACCTCTCAGCACATTAACATCCAAAAGTCTCAAATTTCGCACGCCTGTCAATTAACACGTAATCCAATAACGGTCTGTGGCCATCTCTCCTACTTACATAAGTATACTTATGTATATCTCGCTTTTTAAACCAGGTATTCCCAATCATCAGTTCTTTTTCAGCATATAAATCTACAAGCTCTTCACCATTTCCATTTACAACACTGAACACCACATGTATACCAATTATTCCCTCAACTGCCACATTACTCACCTTTGCATTCAAATCACCCATCACTATAACCCGGTCTCGTGCATCAAAACCACTAACACACTCATTCAGCTGCTCCCAAAACACTTGCCTCTCTTGATCTTTCTTCTCATGCCCAGGTGCATATGCACCAATAATCACCCACCTCTCTCCATCAACTTTCAGTTTTACCCATATTAATCGATAATTTACTTTCTTACACTCTATCACATACTCCCACAACTCCTGTTTCAGGAGTATTGCTACTCCTTCCCTTGTTCTTGTCCTCTCACTAACCCCTGACTTTACTCCCCAGACATTCCCAAACCACTCTTCCCCT
>NC_092243.1:21381417-21411417 GCF_036320965.1 Panulirus ornatus | reverse complement strand
GCATTTTTTCCCTGCAAAAATCGTCCAAATGCCTCTCTCTTCGCTTTCACTAATAATCTTACCTCTTCATCCCACCACTCACTACCCTTTCTAATCAACCCACCTCCCACTCTTCTCATGCCACAAGCATCTTTTGCGCAATCCATCACTGATTCCCTAAATACATCCCATTCCTCCCGCACTCACCTTACTTCCATTGTTCTCACCTTTTTCCATTCTGTACTCAGTCTCTCCTGGTACTTCCTCACACAAGTCTCCTTCCCAAGCTCACTTACTCTCACCACCCTCTTCACCCCAACATTCACTCTTCTTTTCTGAAAACACATACAAATCTTCACCTTAGCCTCCACAAGATAATGATCAGACATCCCTCCAGTTGCACCTCTCAGCACATTAACATCCAAGAGTCTCTCTTTCGCGCGCCTGTCAATTAACACGTAATCCAATAACGCTCTCTGGCCATCTCTCCTACTTATATAAGTATACTTATGTATATCTCGCTTTCTAAACCAGGTATTCCCAATCATCAGTCCTTTTTCAGCACATAAATCTACAAGCTCTTCACCATTTCCTTTTACAACACTGAACACCCCACGTATACCAATTATTCCCTCAACTGCCACATTACTCACCTTTGCATTCAAATCACCCATCACTATAACCCGGTCTCGTGCATCAAAACCACTAACACACTCATTCAGCTGCTCCCAAAACACTTGCCTCTCATGATCTTTCTTCTCATGCCCAGGTAGATATGCACCAATAATCACCCATCTCTCTCCATCAACTTTCAGTTTTACTCATATTAATCGAGAATTTACTTTCTCACATTGTATCACATACTCCAACAACTCCTGATTCAGGAGTACTGCTACTCCTTCCCTTGCTCTTGTCCTCTCACTAACCCCTGACTTTACTCCCAAGACATTCCCAAACCACTTTTCCCTTTTACCCTTGAGGTTCGTTTCACTCAGAGCTAAAACATCCAGGTTCCTTTCCTCAAACATACTACCTATCTCTCCTTTTTTCACATCTTGGTTACATCCACACACATTTAGGCAGACCCAATCTGAGCCTTCGAGGAGGATGATCACTCCCCGCGTGACTCCTTCTTCTGTTTCCCATTTTAGAAAGTTAAAAAAATACAATGAGGGGAGGATTTCTGGCCCCCAGCTCCCGACCCCACTAGTCGCTTTCTACGACACGCGAGGAATGCGTGGGAAGTATTCTTTCACCCCTATCCCCAGGGATAAAATATATATATATATATATATATATATATATATATATATATATATATATATATATATATATATATATATATATATATATATATATATATATATATATATATATATACACATCCACACACACACACACACATACGCACATATACACACACACACACACACACACACACACACACACACACACACACACACACATACATATGAAAAATGTAAGAAACAATTTAGAAAACAATTTAACCACTGTATCAATAAGCTTCAATGTCTAAGCTACATTTTTTCCAATTTCACTATTTTCTTGTCAAAGCACTATGTATGAAAACTATCACTCCAGTAACACAACTATAAACATTTACTTCCCCTTTAAAAAAGTTCTGGGGAAGACTGTCTCGATACACTGCGGGACACTCTACCACTTGGCGAGGTTTGTGTTGCAATGGTTCTTGATTCACAAACATATATATATATATATATATATATATATATATATATACATATATATATATATATATATATATATATATATATATATATATATATATATATATATATATATATATATATATATATATATATATATATATATATATATATATATATATATATATATATATATATATATATATATGTGCGCAGGAGGATGGATGTGCTGGAAATGAGATGTTTGAGGACAATCAGTGGTGTTAGGTGGTTTGATCGAGTGAGTAATGTAAGGGTAAGAGAGATGTGTGGAAATAAAAAGAGCGTGGTTGAGAGAGCAGAAGAGGGTGTTTTGAAGTGGTTTGGGCACATGGAGAGGATGAGTGAGGAAAGATTGACCAAGAGGATATGTGTCGGAGGTGGAGGGAGCAAGGAGAAGAGGGAGACGAAATTGGAGGTGGAAAGATGGAGTGAAAAAGATTTTGTGTGATCGGGGCCTGAACATGCAGGAGGGTGAAAGGAGGGCAAGGAATAGAGTGAATTGGAGCGATGTGGTATACCGGGGTTGACGTGCTGTTAGTGGATTGAATCAAGGCATGTGAAGCGTCTGGGGTAAACCATGGAAGGCTGTGTAGGTATGTATATTTGCGTGTGTGGACGTATGTATATACAAGTGTATGGGGGGAGGTTGGGCCATTTCTTTCGTCTGTTTCCTTGCGCTACCTCGCAAACGCGGGAGACAGCGACAAAGTATTAAAAAAAAAAAAAAAAAAAATATATATATATATATATATATATATATATATATATATATATATATATATATATATATATATATATATATATATATAAGAAAGTAAATTCGAGATTAATATGAGTAAAACTGAAAGTTGATGGAGAGAGATGGGTGATTATTGGTGCATATCCACCAGGGCATGAGAAGAAAGATCATGAGAGGCAAGCGTTTTGGGAGCAGCTGAATGAGTGTGTTAGTGGTTTTGATGCACAAGACCGGGTTATAGTGATGGGTGATTTGAATGCAAAGGTGAGTAATGTGGCAGTTGAGGGAATAATTGGTATACATGGGGTGTTCAGTGTTGTAAATGGAAATGGTGAAGAACTTGTAGATTTATGTACTAAAAAAGGACTGGTGATTGGGAATACCTGGTTTAAAAAGCGAGATATACATAAATATACGTATGTAAGTAGGAGAGATGGCCAGAGCGCTAGCGTTATTGGATTACGTGTTAATTAACAGGCAAGCGAAAGAGAGACTTTTGGATGTTAATGTTCTGAGGGGTGCAACTGGAGGGATGTCTGATCATTATCTTGTGGAGGCGAAGGTGAAGATTTGTATGGGTTGCCAGAAAAGAAGTGAGAATGTTGGGATGAAGAGGGTGGTGAGAGTAAGTGAGCTTGGGAAGGAGATTTGTGTGAGGAAGTACCAGGAGAGACTGAGTACAGAATGGAAAATGGTGAGAACAAAGGAGGTAAGGGGAGTGGGGAAGGAATGGGATGTATTTTGGGAAGCAGTGATGGCTTGCGCAAAAGATGCTTGTGGCATGAGAAGCGTGGGAGGTGAGTTGATTAGAAAGGGTAGTGAGTGGTGAGATGAAAAAGTAAGATTATTATTGAAAGAGATGAGAGAGGCATTTCGACGATTTTTGCAGGGAAAAAATGCTAATGAGTGGGAGATGTATAAAAGAAAGAGGCAGGAGTTCAAGAGAAAGGTGCAAGAAGCGAAAAAGAGGGCAAATGAGAGTTGGGGTGAGAGTATCGTTGAATTTTAGGGAGAATAAAAAGATTTTTTGGAAGGAGGTAAATAAAGTGCGTAAGACAAGGGAGCCAATGGGAACTTTAGTGAAGGGGGCTATTGGGGAGGTGATAACAAGTAGTGGTGATGTGAGAAGGAGATGGAGTGAGTATTTTGAAGGTTTATTGAATGTGTTTGATGATAGAGTGGCAGATACAGGGTGTTTTGGTGGAGGTCGTGTGCAAAGTGAGAGGGTTAGGGAAAATGATTTGGTAAACAGAGAAGAGGTAGTAAAAGCTTTACGGAAGATGAAAGCCGGCAAGGCAACAGGCTGGGATGGTACTGCAGTGGAATTTATTAAAAAAGGGGGTGACTGTATTGTTGACTGACTGGTAAGGTTATTTAATGTATGTATGATTCATAGTGAGGTGTCTGAGGATTGGCGGAATGCGTGCATGGTGCCATTGTACAAAGGCAAAGGGGATAATAGTCAGTGCGCAAATTACAGAATTATAAGTTTCTTGAGTATTCCTGGTAAATTATATTTGAGGGTATTGATTGAGAGGTTGAAGGCATGTACAGAGCATCAGATTGGGGAAGAGCAGTGTGGTTTCAGAAGTGGTAGATAATGTGTGGATCAGGTGTTTGCTTTGAAGAATATATGTAAGAAATACTTAGAAAAGCAAATGGATTTGTATGTAGCATTTATGGATCTGGAGAAGGCATATGATAGAGTTGATAGAGATGCTCTGTGGAAGGTATTAAGAATATGTGGTGTGGGAGGCAAGTTGTTAGAAGCAGTGAAAAGTTTTTATCGAGGATGTAAGGCATGTGTACGTGTAGGAAGAGAGGAAAGTGATTGGTTCTCGGTGAATGTAGGTTTGCGGCAGGGTTGTGTGATGTCTCCATGGTTGTTTAATTTGTTTATGGATGGGGTTGTTAGGGAGGTGAATGCAAGAGTTTTGGAAAGAAGGGCAAGTATGAAGTCTGTTGGGGTTGAGAGAGCTTGGGAAGTGAGTCAGTTGTTGTTCGCTGATGATACAGCGCTGGTGGCTGATTCATGTGAGAAACTGCAGAAGCTGGTGACTGAATTTGGTAATGTGTGTGAAAGAAGAAAATCAAGAGTAAATGTGAAAAAGAGCAAGGTTATTAGGTGCAGTAGGGTGGATGGTCAAGTCAATTGGGAGGTAAGTTTGAATGGAGAAAAAATGGAAGAAGTAAAGTGTTTTAGATATCTGGGAGTGGATCTGTCAGCGAAAGGGACCATGGAAGCGGAAGTGAATCATAGGGTGGGGGAGGGGGCGAAAATCCTGGGAGCCTTGAAGAATGTGTGGAAGTCGAGAACATTATCTCCGAAAGCAAAAATGGCTATATTTGAAGGAATAGTGGTTCCAACAATGTTGTATGGATACGAGGCGTGGGCTATGGATAGAGTTGTGCGCAGGAGGGTGGATGTGCCTGGAAATGAGATCTTTGAGGACAATATATGGTGTTAGGTAGTTTGATCAAGTAATTAATGTAAGGATAAGAGAGATGTGTGGAAATAAAAAGAGTATGGTTGAGAGAGCAGAAGAGGGTGTTTTGAAATGGTTTGGGCACATGGAGAGAATGAGTGAGGAAAGATTGACCAAGAGGATATATGTGTCGGAGGTGGAGGGAACGAGGAGAAGTGGGAGACCAAATTGGAGGTGGAAAGATGGAGTGAAAAAGATTTTGAGTGATCAGGGCCTGAGCATGCAGGAGGGTGGAAGGCGGGCAAGGAATAGAGTGAATTGGATCGGTGTGGTATGCCGGGGTCGACTTGCTGTCATTAGATTGAACCAGGGCATGTGAAGCGTCTGGGGTAAACCATGGAAAGTTCTGTGGGGCCTGGATTTGGAAAGGGAGCTGTGGTTTAGGGCATTATTGCATGACAGCTAGAGTCTGAGTGTAAATGAATGGGGCCTTTGTTGTCTTTTCCTAGCACTACTTCGCACAAATGAGGGGGGAGGGGGATGTTATTCCATGTGTGGCGCGGTGGCGATGGCAATGAATAAAGGCAGACAGTGTGAATTGTGCGCATGTGTGTATATGTATGTGTCTGTGTGTGTATATATATGTGTACATTGAGATGTATAGGTATGTATATTTGCGTGTGTGGACGTGTATGTATATACATGTGAATGTGGGTGGGTTCGGCCATTTCTTTCGTCTGTTTCCTTGCGCTATCTCGCAAACGCGGGAGACAGCGACAAAGCAAAATAAATAAAGTAAACAAATATATATATATATATATATATATATATATATATATATATATATATATATATATATATATATATATATATATATATGTACATGGAGTGAGTATTTTGAATGTTTTTTGAATGTGTTAGATAAAAGACTGGCAGATATAGGGTGTTTTGGTGGTGGTGGTGTGCAAAGTGAGAGGATTAGGGAGAATGATTTGGTAAACAGAGAAAAGGAAGTGAAAGCTTTGACGAAGATGAGAGCCGACAAGGCGGTCGGTTTGGATGGTATCACAGTGGAATTTATTAAAAGTAGGGGGTGGCTGTGTTGTTGACTGTATAGGATAGTAAGGATATTGAATGTATGTATGGTTCATTTGAAGTGCCTGAGGGTTGGCGGAATGCAGGAATGGTGCCATTGTACAAAGGCAAAAGGGATAAAGGTGAGCGTTCAAATCACATAGGTGTACGTTTGTTGAGTATTCCTGAGAAAATATATGTGAGGGTATTGATTGAGAGGTGAAGACATGTAAAGAGCATCAGACTGGAGAATATCAGTGTTGTTTCAGAAGTGGTAGAGGATGTTTGGATCAAGTGTTTGCTCTGAAGAAAGCATGTGAGAAATACTTAGATTTATGGATCTAGCGAAGACATATGATAGACTTGATAGAGATGTTCTGTGGAAGGTATTAAGATTATATGATGTCGGAGGCAAGTTACTACAAGCAGTGAAAAGTCTTCATCGAGGATGTAAGGCATGTGTACGAGTAGGGAGAGAAGAAAGTGATAAGTTCGCAGTGAATGTCGTTTTGCGGCAGGGGTGAGTGATGTCTCCTTCGTTGCTTAATTTGTTTATGGGTGGGGTTGTTAGGGAGGTGAATGCTAGAGTTTTGGAGAGGGGCAAGTATGCAATCTGTTGTGGATGAGAGAGCTTGGGAAGTGAGTCAGCAGTTGTTCGTTGATGGTACAGCGCTGATGGCTGATTCGGGTGAAAAACTGCAGAAACTGGTGACTGAGTTTGGTAAAGTGTGTGAAAGAATAAAGCTGAGAGTAAGTGTGAATAAGAGCAAGGTTCAGTAGGGTTGAAGGACAATTCTACTGAGAGGTAAGTTTGAATGGATGAAAACTGGAGGAAGTAAAGTGTTTTAGATATGTGGGATTGGATTTGGGAGCGGATGGAACCATTGAAGCGATCGTGAGGCACAGTGTGGGGGACGGGGCGAAAGTTCTACGAGCGTTGATAATGTATGAAAGTGTAGAACATTATCTCTGAAACCAAAATGGGTATGTTTGAAGGAATAGTGGTTCCGACAATGTTATATGGTTGCGAGGCGTACGCTTCAAATAGGATTGTGCGAAGGAGGGTTTATGTGTTGGAAATGAGATGTTTGAGGAAAATATGTGGTTTGAAGTGGTTTAATCTAGTAAGTAATCAAAAAGTAAGAGATGTGTGGTAAAAAAAAAAGTGTGGCTGAGAGAGCAGAAGAGGGTGTTTTGAAATGGTTTGTTCATGTGTGCGTGTGTGGGTTGGATCATTCTTCAGTCTATTTCCTTGCGCTACCTCGCGGACATGGGAGACAGCGAGAAAGTATAATAAAAATTATAAATGATATTTAAATCATATATATATATATATATATATATATATATATATATATATATATATATATATATATATATATATATATATATATATATATATATATATATATATATATATATATATATATATATATATATATATATATATATATATATATATATATATATATATATATATATATATATATATATATATATATATATATGTATATATATATATATATATATACATATATATATATACATGTATATATATATATATATATATATATATATATATATATATATATATATATATATATATATATATATATATATATATATATATATATATATATATATATATATATATATATATATATATATATATATATATATATATATATATATATATATATATATATATATATATATATATACATGTATATATATATATGTATATATATATATATATATATATATATATATATATATATATATATATATATATATATATATATATATATATATATATATATATATATATATATATATATATATATATATATATATATATATATATATATATATATATATACATATATATATATATACATGTATATATATATATATATATATATATATATATATATATATATATATATATATATATATATATATATATATATACATATATATATATATATATATATATATATATATATATATATATATATATATATATATATATATATATATATATATATATATATATATATATATATATATATACATATATATATATATATATATATATATATTTTTTTTTTTTTTTTACTTTGTCGCTGTCTCCCGCGTTTGCGAGGTAGCGCAAGGAAACAGACGAAAGAAATGGCCCAACCCCCCCCCCCCATACACATGTATATACATACGTCCACACACGCAAATATACATACCTACACAGCTTTCCATGGTTTACCCCAGACGCTTCACATGCCCTGATTCAATCCACTGACAGCACGTCAACCCCGGTATACCACATCGCTCCAATTCACTCTATTCCTTGCCCTCCTTTCACCCTCCTGCATGTTCAGGCCCCGATCACACAAAATCTTTTTCACTCCATCTTTCCACCTCCAATTTGGTCTCCCTCTTCTCCTCGTTCCCTCCACCTCCGACACATATATCCTCTTGGTCAATCTTTCCTCACTCATTCTCTCCATGTGCCCAAACCATTTCAAAACACCCTCTTCTGCTCTCTCAACCACGCTCTTTTTATTTCCACACATCTCTCTTACCCTTACGTTACTTACTCGATCAAACCACCTCACACCACACATTGTCCTCAAACATCTCATTTCCAGCACATCCATCCTCCTGCGCACAACTCTATCCATAGCCCACGCCTCGCAACCATACAACATTGTTGGAACCACTATTCCTTCAAACATACCCATTTTTGCTTTCCGAGATAATGTTCTCGACTTCCACACATTCTTCAAGGCTCCCAGAATTTTCGCCCCCTCCCCCACCCTATGATCCACTTCCGCGTCCATGGTTCCATCCGCTGCCAGATCCACTCCCAGATATCTAAAACACTTCACTTCCTCCAGTTTTTCTCCATTCAAACTCACCTCCCAATTGACTTGACCCTCAACCCTACTGTACCTAATAACCTTGCTCTTATTCACATTTACTCTTAACTTTCTTCTTCACACACTTTACCAAACTCAGTCACCAGCTTCTGCAGTTTCTCACATGAATCAGCCACCAGCGCTGTATCATCAGCGAACAACAACTGACTCACTTCCCAAGCTCTCTCATCCCCAACAGACTTCATACTTGCCCCTCTTTCCAAAACTCTTGCATTCACCTCCCTAACAACCCCATCCATAAACAAATTAAACAACCATGGAGACATCACACACCCCTGCCGCAAACCTACATTCACTGAGAACCAATCACTTTCCTCTCTTCCTACACGTACACATGCCTTACATCCTCGATAAAAACTTTTCACTGCTTCTTACAACTTGCCTCCCACACCATATATTCTTAATACCTTCCACAGAGCATATCTATCAACTCTATCATATGCCTTCTCCAGATCCATAAATGCTACATACAAATCCATTTGCTTTTCTAAGTATTTCTCACATACATTCTTCAAAGCAAACACCTCATCCACACATCCTCTACCACTTCTGAAACCACACTGCTCTTCCCTAATCTGATGCTCTGTACATGCTTTCACCCTCTCAATCAATACCCTCCCATATAATTTACCAGGAATACTCAACAAACTTATACCTCTGTAATTTGAGCACTCACTCTTATCCCCTTTCCCTTTGTACAATGGCACTATGCACGCATTCCGCCAATCCTCAGGCACCTCACCGTGAGTCATACATACATTAAATAACCTTACCAACCAGTCAACAATACAGTCACCCCCTTTTTTAATAAATTCCACTGCAATACCATCCAAACCTGCTGCCTTGCCGGCTTTCATCTTCCGCAAAGCTTTTACTACTCTTCTCTGTTTACCAAATCATTTTCCCTAACCCTCTCATTTTGCACACCACCTCGACCAAAACACCCTATATCTGCCACTCAATCATCAAACACATTCAACAAACCTTCAAAATATTCACTCCACACATCTCTCTTACCCTTAGATTCCTTACTCGATCAAACCACCTCACACCACACATTGTCCTCAAACATCTCTCTTTCAGCACATCCACGCTTTCCGCACAACTCTATCCATAGCCCACGGCGCGCAACCATCCAACATTGTTGGAACCACTATTCCTTCAAACATAACCATTTTTGCTTTCCGAGATAATGTTCTCGACTTCCGCACATTCTTCAAGGCTCCCAGAATTTTCGCCCCCTCCCCCACCCTATGATCCACTTCCCCGTCCATGGTTCCATCCTCTGCCAGATCCACTCCCAGATATCTAAAACACTTCACTTCCTCCAGTTTTTCTCCATTCAAACTTACCTCCCAATTGACTTGACCCTCAACCCTACTGTACCTAATAACCTTGCTCTTATACACATTTACTCTTAACTTTCTTCTTTCACACACTTTACCAAACTCAGTCACCAGCTTCAGCAGTTTCTCACATGAATCAGCCACCAGCGCTGTATCATCAGCGAACAACAACTGACTCACTTCCCAAGCTCTCTCATCCCCAACAGACTTCATACTTGTCCCTCTTTCCAAAACTCTTGCATTCACCTCCCTAACAACCCCATCCATAAACAAATTAAACAACCATGGAGACATCACACACCCCTGCCGCAAACCTACATTCACTGAGAACCAATCACTTTCCTCTCTTCCTACACGTACACATGCCTTGCATCCTCGATAAAAACTTTTAACTGCTTCTAACAACTTGCCTCCCACACCATATATTCTTAATACCTTCCACAGTTCATATCTATCAACTCTATCATATGCCTTCTCCAGATCCATAAATGCTGCATACAAATCCATTTGCTTTTCTAAGTATTTCTCACATACAATCTTCAAAGCAAACACCTCATCCACACATCCTCTACCACTTCTGAAACCACACTGCTCTTCCCCAATCTGATGCTCTGTACATGCTTTCACCCTCTCAATCAATACCCTCCCATATAATTTACCAGGAATACTCAACAAACTTATACCTCTGTAATTTGAGCACTCACTCTTATCCCCTTTGCCTTTGTACAATGGCACTATGCACGCATTCCGCCAATCCTCAGGCACCTCACCGTGAGTCATACATACATTAAATAACCTTACCAACCAGTCAACAATACAGTCACCCCCTTTTTTAATAAATTCCACTGCAATACCATCCAAACCTGCTGCCTTGCCGGCTTTCATCTTCCGCAAAGCTTTTACTACCTCTTCTCTGTTTACCAAATCATTTTCCCTAACCCTCTCATTTTGCACACCACCTCGACCAAAACACCCTATATCTGCCACTCAATCATCAAAGACATTCAACAAACCTTCAAAACACTCACTCCACACATCTCTCTTACCCTTAGATTCCTTACTCGATCAAACCACCTCACACCACACATTATCCTCAAACATCTCTCTTCCAGCACATCCACGCTTTCCGCACAACTCTATCCATAGCCCACGCCTCGCAACCATCCAACATTGGTGGAACCACTATTCCTTCAAACATAACCACTTTTTGCTTTCCAAGATACTGTTCTCGACTTCCACACATTCTTCAAGGCTCCCAGAATTCTCGCCCCCTCCCCCACCCTATGATTCACTTCCGCTTCCATCGGTTCCATCCGCTGCCAGATCCACTCCCAGATATATAAAACAGTTTACTTCCTCCAGTTTTTCTCCATTCAAACTTACCTCCCAGTTCACTTGACCTTCATCCCTACTGTACCTAATAACCTTGCTCTTATTCACATTTACTCTTAACTTTCTTCTTTCACACACTTTACCAAACTCAGTCACCAGCTTCTGCAGTTTCACACATGAATCAGCCACAAGCGCTGTATAATCAGCGAACAACTGACTCACTTCCCAAGCTCTCTCATCTACAACAGACTGCATACTTGCCCTCCTTTCCAAAATTCTTGCATTCACATCAATAACAACCTCATCCATAAACAAATTAAACAACCATGGAGACATCACACACCCCTGCCGCAAACCTACATTCACTGAGAACCAATCACTTTCCTCTCTTTCTACACGTACACATGCCTTACATCCTCGATGAAAACCTTTTCACTACTTCTAACAACTTGCATACCACACCATATATTCTTAATACCTTCCACAGAGCGTCTCTATCAAGTTGATCGTATGCCTTCTCCAGATCCATAAATCTACACACAAATCCATTTGCTTTTCTAAGTATTTCTCACATACATTCTTCAGAGCAAACACCTGAACCACACTTCCTCTACCACTTCTGAAAGGAAACTGCTCTTCTCCAATCTGATGCTCTGTACATGCCTTCACCCTCTCAATCAATACCCTCAGATATATTTTACCAGGAATACTCAACAAACTTATACCTCTGTAATTTGAGCACTCACTCTTATCCCCTTTGCCTTTGTACAATGGCACTATGCACGCATTCCGCCAATCCTCAGGCACCTCACCATGAATTAAACATACATTAAATAACCTTACCAACAAGTCAACAATACAGTCACCTCCTTTTTTAATAAATTCCACTGCAGTACCATCCAAATCCTCTGCCTAGCCGGCTCTCATCATCCGCAAAACTTTTACTACCTCTTCTCTGTTTACTAAATCATTTTCCCTAACCCTTTCACTTTGCACACCACCTCGACCAAAACACACTATATCTGCCACTCTATCATCACACACATTCAACAAACCTTCAAAATACTCCATCCATCTCCTTCTCACATAACCACTACTTGTTATCACCTCTCCATTAGCCCCGTTCATTTGCTCCCTTGTCTTACGAACTTTATTTACCTCCTCTCCAAACATCTTTTTATTCTCCCTAAAATTTAATGAAACTTTCTCACCCCAATTCTCATTTGCCCTCTTTTTCACCTCTTGCACCTTTCTTTTGACCTCCTGCCTCTTTCTTTTATACATTTCCCACTAATTTGCATTTTTTTCCCTGCAAAAATCGTCCAAATGCTTCTCTCTTCTCTTTCACTAATAATCTTACTTCTTCATCTCACCACTCACTACCCTTTCAAATCAACCCATCTACACGCTTCTCATGCCACAAGCACCTTTGCACAAGCCATCACTGCTTCCCTAAATATATCCCATTCCTCCCCCACTCCCCTTACCTCCTTTGTTCTCACCTTTTTCCATTCTGTACTCAGTCTCTCCTGGTACTTCCTCACACAAGTCTCCTTCCGAAGCTCACTTACTCTAACCACTCTCTTCACTCCTATATTCTCTCTTTTTTTCTGAAAACCCATACAAATCTTCACCTTTGCCTCCACAAAATAATAATCAGATATCCCTCCAGCTGCACGTCTCAGCACATTAACATCCAAAAGTCTCTTTCGGTAGCCTATCAATTAACATGTAATCCAATAACTCTCTCCGGCCATCTCTCCTAATTACATACGTATACTTATGTATATCTCGCTTTTTAAACAAGGTATTCCCAATCACCAGTCCTTTTTCAAAACATAAGTCTGCAAGCTCTTCACCATTTCCATTTACAACACTGAACACCCCATGCATACCAATTATTCCCTCAACTACCACATTACTCACCTTTGCATTCAAATAACACATCACTATATCCCGGTATTGTGAATCAAACCACTAACACACTCATTCAGCTGCTCCCAAAACGCTTGCCTCTCATGATCTTCCTTCTCATTCCCAGGTGCATATGCACCAATAATCAACCATCTCTCTCCATCAACTTTCAGTTTTACCCATATTAATCTAGAATTTACTTTCTTACAGTCTATCACATAATCTCATACATCTCAATGTACACATATATATACACACACAGACATATACATATAAACATATGTACATAATTCATACTGTCTGCCTTTATTTCTTCCCATCGCCACCTCGCCACACATGGAGTAACAACCCCCTCCCCCCTAGCACTAGGAAAAGACACCAAAGGCACCATTCGTTCACACTCAGTCTCTAGCGGTCATGTAATAATGCACCGAAACCACAGCTCCCTTTCCACATCCAGGCCCCACACAACTATCCATGGTTTACCCCAGACGCTTCACATGCCCTGGTTCAATCCATTGACAGCACGTCGACCCCGGAATACCACATCGTTCCAATTCACTCTATTCCTTGCACGCCTTTCACCCTCCTGTATGTTTAGGCCCCGATCACTCAAATTCCTTTTCACTCCATCTTTCCACCTCCAATTTGGTCTCCCACTTCTCCTCGTTCCCTCCACCTCTGACACATATATCCTCTCGGTCAATTTTTCCTCACTCATTCTCTACATGTGACCAAACCATTTCAAAACACCCTTTTCTGCTCTCTCAACCACACTCTTTTTTTAATTCCACACATCTCTCTTACAATACTTACAATACTTACAATCCTTACAATACTTACTCGATCAAACCACCTCACACCACATATTGTCCTCAAACATCTCATTTCCAGCACATCCACCCTCCTGCGCACAACTCTATCCACAGCCCACGCCTCGCAACCATACAACATTGTTGGAACCACTATTCCTTCAAACATACCCATTTTTGCTTTCCGAGATAATGTTCTCGACTTCCACACATTCTTCAAGGCTCCCAAAATTTTCATCCCCTCCCCAACCCTATGATTCACTTCCACTTCCATGGTTCCATCCGCTGCTAGATCCACTCACAGGTATATGAAACACTATACTTCCTCCAGTTTTTCTCCATTCAAACTTGCCTTCCAACTGACTTGACCCTCAACCCTACTGTACCTAATAACCTTGCTCTTATTCACATTTACTCTTAATTTTCTTCTTTCACACACTTTACCAAACTCAGTCACCAGCTTCTGCAGTTTCTTACATGAATCAGCCACCAGCGCTGTATCATCAGCGAACAACAACTGACTCACTTCCCAAGCTCTCTCATCCACAACATACCGCATACTTGCTCCTCTTTCCAAAATTCTTGCATTCACCTCCCTAACAACCCCATCCATAAACAAATTAAACAACCATGGAGACATCACACACCCCTGCCGCAAACCTACATTCACTGAGAACCAATCACTTTCCTCTCTTCCTACACGTACACATGCCTTACCTCCTCGATAAAAGCTTTTCACTGCTTCTAACAACTTGCCTCCCACACCATGTATTCTTAAAACCTTCCACAGAGCATCTCTATCAACTCTATCGTATGCCTTCTCCAGATCCATAAGTGCTACATACAAATCCATTTGTTTTTCTAAGTATTTCTCACATACATTCTTCAAAGCAAACACCTGATCCACACATCCTCTACCACTTCTAAAACCACACTGCTTTTCCCCAATCTGATGCTCTATACATGCCTTCACCCTCTCAATCAATACCCTCCCATATAATTTACGAGGAATTCTCAACAAATTTATACCTCTGTAATTTGAGCACTCACTCTTATCCCCTTTGCCTTTGTACAATGGCACCATGCAAGCATTCCGCCAGTCCTCAGGCACCTCACCATGAATCATGCATACGTTAGATAACCTTAACAACCAGTCAACAATACAGTCACCCCCTTTTTTAATAAATTCCACTGCAATATCATCCAAACCTGCTGCCTTGCCGGCTTTCATTTTCCGTAAAGCTTTTACTACCTCTTCCCTATTTACCAAATCATTTTCCCTAACCCTCTCACTTTGCACACCACCTCGACCAAAACACCCCATATTGGCTACTCTATCATCAAACACATTCAATAAACCTTCAAAATACTCACTCCATCTCCTTCTCACATCACCACTACTTGTTATCACCTCCCCATTAGCCCCCTACACTGAAGTTCCTATTTGCTCCCTTGTCTTACGCACTTTATTTACCTCCCTCCAAAACATCTTTTTATTCTCCCTGAAATTTAATGATACTCTGTCACCCTAACTCTCATTTGCCCGCTTTTTCACATCTTGCACCTTTCTCTTGACCTCTTGCCTCTCTCTTTTATACCTCTCCCACTCATTTGCATTTTTTCCTGCAAAAATCGTCCAAATGCCTCTCTCTTCTCTTTCACTAATGATCTTACTTCTTCATCCCACCACTCACTACCTTTTCTAATCAACCCACCTCCCACGCTTCTCATGCCACAAACATCTTTTGCGCAAGCCATCACTGATTCCCTAAATACATCCCATTCCTCCCCCACTTCCCTTACCCCCTTCGTTCTCATATTTTTCGATTCTGTACTCAGTCTCTCCTGGTACTTCCTCACACAATTCTCCTTCCCAAGCTCACTTACTCTAACCACTCTCTTCACCCCAACATTTTACCTTCTTCTCTGAAAACCCCAACAAATCTTCACCTTCGCCTTCACAAGATAATGATCAGACATCCCTCCAGTTGCACCTCTCAGCACATTAACATCCAAAAATCTCTCTTTCGTGCGTCTATCAAATAATACGTAATCCAATAACTCTCTCTGACCATCTCTCCTACTTACATACTTATACTTATGTATATCTCGCTTTTTAAACCAGGTATTCCCAATCACCAGTCCTTTTTCAGCACATAAATCTACAAGTTCTTCACCATTTCCATTTACAACACTGAACACTCCATGTATACCAATTATTCCCTCAACTGCCACATTACTCACCTTTGCATTCAAATCACCCATCACTATAACCCGGTCTTGTGCATCAGAACCACTAACACACTCATTCAGCTGCTCCCAAAACACTTGCCTCTCATGATCTTTCTTCTCATGCCCAGGAGCATATGCACCAATAATCACCCATCTCTCTCCATCAACTTTCAGCTTTACCAATATCAATCTAGAATTTACTTTCTTATACTCTATCACATACTCCCACAACTCCTGATTCAGGAGTAGTGCTACTCCTTCCCTTGCTCTTGTCCTCTCACTAACCCCTGACTTTACTCCCAAGACATTCCCAAACCACTCTTCTCCTTTACCCTTGAGCTTCGTTTCACTCAGAGCCAAAACATCCAATTTCCTTTCCTCAAACATACTACCTATCTCTCCTTTTTTCTCATCTTGGTTACATCCACACACATTTAGAAACCCCAATCTGAGCCTTCGAGGAGGATGAACACTCCTCGCGTGACTCCTTCTTCTGTTTCCCCTTTTAGAAAGTTATATATATATATATAACTTGTATTAACTTTCTAAAATGGGAAACAGAAGAAGGAGTCACGCGGGGAGTGCTCATCCTCCTCGAAGGCTCAGAGTGGGATGCCTAAATGTGTGTGGATGTAACCAAGATGTGAAAAAAGGAGAGATAGGTAGTATGTTTGAGGAAAGGAACCTGGATGTTTTGGCTCTGAGTGAAACGAAGCTCAAGGGTAAAGGGGAAGAGTGGTTTGGAAATGTCTGGGGAGTGAAGTCAGGGGTTAGTGAGAGGACAAGAGCAAGGGAAGGAGTAGCAATACTCCTGAAACAGGAGTTGTGGGAGTATGTGATAGAATGTAAGAAAGTAAATTATCGATTAATATGGGTAAAATTGAAAGTTGATGGAGAGAGGTGGGTGATTATTGGTGCATATGCACCTGGGCATGAGAAGAAAGATCATGAGAGGCAAGTGTTTTGGGAGCAGCTAAATGAGTGTGTTAGCGGTTTTGATGCACGAGACCGGGTTATAGTGATGGGTGATTTGAATGCAAAGGTGAGTAATGTGGCAGTTGAGGGAATAATTGGTATGCATGGGGTGTTCAGTGTTGTAAATGGAAATGGTGAAGAGCTTGTAGATTTATGTGCTGAAAAAGGACTGATGATTGGGAATACCTGGTTTAAAAAGCGAGATATACATAAGTATACTTATGTAAGTAGGAGAGATGGCCAGAGAGCGTTATTGGATTACGTGTTAATTGACAGGCGTGCGAAAGAGAGACTTTTGGATGTCAATGTACTGAGAGGTGCAACTGGAGGGATGTCTGATCATTATCTTGTGGAGGCTAAGGTGAAGATTAGTATGGGTTTTCAGAAAAGAAGAGTGAATGTTGGGGTGAAGAAGGTGGTGAGAGTAAGTGAGCTTGGGAAGGAGACCTGTGTGAAGAAGTATCAGGAGAGACTGTGTACAGAATGGAAAAAGGTGAGAACAATGGAAGTAAGGGGAGTGGGGGAGGAATGGGATGTATTTAGGGAATCAGTGATGGATTGCGCAAAAGATGCTTGTGGCATGAGAAGAGTGGGAGGTGGGCTGTTTAGAAAGGGTAGTGAGTGGTGGGATGAAGAAGTAAGAGTATTAGTGAAAGAGAAGAGAGAGGCATTTGGACGATTTTTGCAGGGAAAAAATGCAATTGAGTGGGAGAAGTATAAAAGAAAGAGACAGGAGGTCAAGAGAAAGGTGCAAGAGGTGAAAAAAAGGGCAAATGAGAGTTGGGGTGAGAGACTATCAGTAAATTTTAGGGAGAATAAAAAGATGTTCTGGAAGGAGGTAAATAGGGTGCGTAAGACAAGGGAGCAAATGGGAACTTCAGTGAAGGGCGTAAATGGGGAGGTGATAACAAGTAGTGGTGATGTGAGAAGGAGATGGAATGAGTATTTTGAAGGTTTGTTGAATGTGTCTGATGACAGAGTGGCAGATATAGGATGTTTGGGTCGAGGTGGTGTGCAAAGTGAGAGGGTTAGGGAAAATGATTTGGTAAACAGAGAAGAGGTAGTAAAAGCTTTGCGGAAGATGAAAGCCGGCAAGGCAGCAGGTTTGGATGGTATTGCAGTGGAATTTATTAAAAAAGGGGGTGACTGTATTGTTGACTGGTTGGTAAGGTTATTTAATGTATGTATGACTCATGGTGAGGTGCCTGAGGATTGGCGGAATGCGTGCATAGTGCCCTTGTACAAAGGCAAAGGGGATAAGAGTGAGTGCTCAAATTACAGAGGTATAAGTTTGTTGAGTATTCCTGGTAAATTATATGGGAGAGTATTGATTGAGAGGGTGAAGGCATGTACAGAGCATCAGATTGGGGAAGAGCAGTGTGGTTTCAGAAGTGGTAGAGGATGTGTGGATCAGGTGTTTGCTTTGAAGAATGTATGTGAGAAATACTTAGAAAAGCAAATGGATTTGTATGTAGCATTTATGGATCTGGAGAAGGCATATGATAGAGTTGATAGAGATGCTCTGTGGAAGGTATTAAGAATATATGGTGTGGGAGGCAAGTTGTTAGAAGCAGTGAAAAGTTTTTATCGAGGATGTAAGGCATGTGTACGTGTAGGAAGAGAGGAAAGTGATTGGTTCTCAGTGAATGTTGGTTTGCGGCAGAGGTGTGTGATGTCTCCATGGTTGTTTAATTTGTTTATGGATGGGGTTGTTAGGGAGGTAAATGCAAGAGTCTTGGAAAGAGGGGCAAGTATGAAGTCTGTTGGGGATGAGAGAGCTTGGGAAGTGAGTCAGTTGTTGTTCGCTGATGATACAGCGCTGGTGGCGGATTCATGTGAGAAACTGCAGAAGCTGGTGACGGAGTTTGGTAAAGTGTGTGGAAGAAGAAAGTTAAGAGTAAATGTGAATAAGAGCAAGGTTATTAGGTACAGTAGGGTTGAGGGTCAAGTCAATTGGGAGGTGAGTTTGAATGGAGAAAAACTGGAGGAAGTGAAGTGTTTTAGATATCTGGGAGTGGATCTGGCAGCGGATGGAACCATGGAAGCGGAAGTGGATCATAGGGTGGGGGAGGGGGCGAAAATTTTGGGAGCCTTGAAAAATGTGTGGAAGTCGAGAACATTATCCCGGAAAGCAAAAATGGGTATGTTTGAAGGAATAGTAGTTCCAACAATGTTTTATGGTTGCGAGGCGTGGGCTATGGATAGAGTTGTGCGCAGGAGGATGGATGTGCTGGAAATGAGATGTTTGAGGACAATGTGTGGTGTGAGGTGGTTTGATCGAGTAAGTAACGTAAGGGTAAGAGAGATGTGTGGAAATAAAAAGAGCGTGGTTGAGAGAGCAGAAGAGGGTGTTTTGAAATGGTTTGGGCACATGGAGAGAATGAGTGAGGAAAGATTGACCAAGAGGATATATGTGTCGGAGGTGGAGGGAACGAGGAGAAGAGGGAGACCAAATTGGAGGTGGAAAGATGGAGTGAAAAGGATTTTGTGTGATCGGGGCCTGAACATGCAGGAGGGTGAAAGGAGGGCAAGGAATAGAGTGAATTGGAGCGATGTGGTATACAGGGGTTGACGTGCTGTCAGTGGATTGAATCAAGGCATGTGAAGCGTCCGGGGTAAACCATGGAAAGCTGTGTAGGTATGTATATTTGCGTGTGTGGACGTGTGTATATACATGTGTAGGGGGTGGGTTGGGCCATTTCTTTCGTCTGTTTCCTTGCGCTACCTCGCAAACGCGGGAGACAGCGACAAAGTATAAAAAAAAAAAAAAAAAAATATATATATATATATATATATATATATATATATATATATATATATATATATATATATATATATATATATATATATATATATATATATATATATAGGATAGGGGAGAAAGAATACTTCCCACGTATTCCCTGCGTGTCGTCGAAGGCGACTAAAAGGGGAGGGATCGGGGCGCTGGAAATCCTCCCCTCTTTTTTTTTTTTTTAATTTTCCAAAAGAAGGAACAGAGAAGGGGGCCATGTGAGGATGTTCCCTCAGAGGCCCAGTCTTCTGTTCTTAACGCTACAATGCTGATGCGGGAAATGGCGAATAGTTTGAAAAAAAAAATAAATGTATAACTATATACACATATATATATATATATATATATATATATATATATATATATATATATATATATATATATATATATATATATATATTTATATATATATATATATATATATATATATATGTATATAGTTTTCAACGTATACATATATATACATACACAGACATATACATATATACACTTGTACATAATTCATTCTTGCTTCCATTATTCACTTTCGTCGCCACCCCGCAACACATGAAGTAACAACCCCCCCCCACGCATGCGCGCGTGGTAGAGCTAGACAACAAAGGCCACATTCGCTCGCACTCAGTCTCTAGCTGTCATGTGTAATGCACCGAAACCGCCGCACCCTTTCCACATCCACACCACAAAAAACTTTCCATGCTTTACCCCATACGCTTCACATACCATATTTCAATCCATTGACAGCACGTCGAACACGGTACAACACACCGTTCCATTTCACTCTATTCCTTGCACGCCTTTCACCCTCCTGCATATTCAGGATCTTATCGCTCAAAATCATTTTCATTCCATCTTTCCACCTCCAATTTGTCCTTCCATTCTCCTCGTTACCTCCACCTCTGATATATGTGTTCTCTTTGTCAATCTTTCGTCACTCATTCTCTACATGTGACCAAACCATTTCAAAACACCATCTTCCGCTCTCTCAACCACACTCATTTCATTACCACAAATCTCTCTTACCCTTTCATTACTTACTCGATTAAACCACCTCACACCACATATTGTCCTCAAAGTTCTCATTTCCAACACTTCCACCCTCCTCCGCACAACTCTGTCTTTAGCCCACGCCTCGCAACCATATAACATTGTTGGAACCACTATTCCTTCATACATACTCATTTTTGCTTTCCAGGATAATGCTCTCGCCTTCCACACATTTTTCAACGCTCCCTGAACTTTTGCCCCCCCCCCCACCTATGACTCACTTCGGCTTCTATAGTTCCATCCGCTGCCAAATCCACTCCCAGATATCTAAAACACTTCACTTCCTCCAGTTTTTCTCTATTCAAACCTACCTTCCAATTAACTTGTCCCTCAACCCTACTGTACCTAATAATCTTGATCTTATTCACACTTACTCTCAGCTTTCTTCTTTTACACAATTTACCATACTTAGTCACAAGCTTCTGCAGTTTCTCACTCGAATCATCCATCAGCGCTGTATCATCAGCGAACAACAACTGACTCACTCCCGAAGCCCTATAATCCACAACAGACAATATACTTGTGCCTCTCTCCAAAACTCTTGCATTCACCTCCTAAACAACCCCATCCATAAACAAATTAAATAACCATGGAGACATCACGCACCCCTGCTGCAAACCGACATTCACTGAGAGCCAATCACTCTCCTCTCTTCCTACTCGTACACATGCCTTACATCCTCGATAAATCTTTTCAATGCGTATGACAACTTTCCTCCCACACCATATATTCTTAATACTTTCCACAAAGCATCTCTATGAACTCTATCATATGCCTTCTCTAGATCCATAAATGCAGCATACAAATACATTTGCTTTTCTAAGTATTTCTCACATACATTCTTCAAAGCAAACACTTGATCCACACATCCTCTAACACTTCTGAAACCACACTGCTCTTCCCGAATCTGATGCTCTGTACATGCTTTCACCCTTTCAATCAATGCCGTGCCATATAATTTCCCAAGAATCCTCAACAAACTAATACCTCTGTAATTCGAGCACTCACCTTTATCATCTTTTCCTTTGTACAATGGCACTATACATGCATTCTGCCATTCCTCAGGCACTTCACCATGAGTCAATACATACATCAAATATTCTCAGAAACCAGTCAACAATACAGTCACCCCTTTTTTTTATATAAATTCCACTGCAATGCCATCCAAACCCTCTGCCTTGCCGGCTTTCATCTTCCACTAAACTTCTACTGCCTCTTTTCTGTTTACCTAATCATTCTCCCTAAACCTCACACTTCGCAGACCACCTCTTCCAAAACACCCTAAATCTTCCAGTCTATCATCTAGCACATTCAACAGATCTTCAAAATACTCACTCCATCTCCTTCTCACATCCTCGTCTACCTCTTTGGGCAACCTTGTTCATCGTTTGAGACGGAGGTTAAGAACAATTATAATAAAAATAAGACATAAACAGACCAATACATATATACACGTATAAATGTTCATTCTTGCTGCCTTCATGCATTCCCATCGCCACTCCACCACACATGAAATAGCATTCCCCCACCCGCTTCTAACGAGGTAACGCCAGAAGACAAAAAGGCCACCCTCGTTCTCACTTAGCATGTAGCTGTCATGTGTAATGCACCGAAACCACAGCTCCCTTTCCATATCCGGGCCCCATAGACCTTTTCATAGTTTACTCCAGACGCTTTACCTCGCCATTGAAGGCAAGTCGACTCCGGTATACCATATCGTTCCAATTCACCCTATTCCTTGCACGCCTTTTACGCTCCTGTATGTTTAGGCCCCGATCGCTCAGAATCTTTTTCACTCCATCCTTCCACTTTTAATTTCGTCTCGCGCTTCTCCTTGTTCCCTCCACCTCTGAAATATATATCCTCTTTTTCAAATTTCCTCACTCATTGTCTCCATGTGTCCAAACCTTTTCAACATTCCCTCTTCTGCTCTCGCAAAAACACTCTTTCTATTACAATACATCTCTTTTACCTTTTCCTCAATTACTTGGTTAAACCACCTCACACCGCATATTGTCTTTAAAACTTTTATTTCCAACACTTCCACACCCCGCACAACCCTCTCCATAGCCTATGCCTCGAAACCATATAACATTGTTGGAGCCACCATTCCTTCAAACATATCTACTTTTGCTCTCCGAGATAATGTTCTCACTTTCCACACATTCTTCAACGCTCCACGAACCTTCGTCCCTCCCTCACCCTGTGACTCACTTCCACTTCCATGGTTCCATCTTCTGCTAAGGCCACTCCTAGATATCTTAAAGACTTCTTTCCTCCAGTTTTTCCTCCATTTAAACTTACCTCCCAATTGACTTGTCCCTCAACCCTACTTAACCTAATAACTTGTTCTTTTTCACATTTGCTCTCAACTCTCTTTCTTTTACATACTTAACAAACCCAGTCACAAAAATATGCAGTTTCTCACCCGAATCAGCCACCAGCGGTGTATCATCAGCGAACCACTGAGTTACTTCCCAAGGCCTCTCATCCACAACAGACTGCATACCTGCCCCTCTCTACAAAAATCTTGCACTCACCTCCCTAACCATCCCATCCATACACGAATCAAACAACCTGAGAGACATCATGCACCCCTGCTGCAAACTGACATTCATTGGGAACCAATCAAATCCTCTCTCCCTACTCGTACATATGCCTTACATCCAAGGAAAAACTTTTCATTGCTTCTGACAAAATACCTCCCACACCATATACTCTTAAAACCTTCCACAAAACATCTCTATCAACCCTGTCATATGTCCTCTCCAGATCCATAAATAGTTCATACAGATCCATGTGTTTTTCAAAGAATTTCTCACATACATTTTTCAAAGCAAACACTTGATCCACACATCCTCTACCACTTCTGAAAGTACACTGCTCTTCCTCAATCTGATGCTCTGTACATGCCTTTACCCACTTACTCAATACCTTCCCATACAATTTCCCAGAAATACTCAACGAACTTATTGCTCTGTAATTTGAACACTCACCTTTATCCGCTTTGCCTTTGTACAGTGGCACTGTCCATGCATTACGCCAATCCTCAGGCACTTCACCTTGAGCCATACATACATCCTCACCAATCAATCAACAGAACAGTCACCCTTTTTCAATAATTTCCACTACAATGCCAGCGAAACCGTCGCCTTACCGATTTTCATTTTCCGCAAATATTTCTCTGTCTGTTCTCTGTTTATGAAACCATTCTCCCTGAATCTTTCCCTTCACATACCACTCTGAGCAAAACAACCTAAATTTGCCAATTTATCAACAAACATATTCAACAAACTTTCAAAATACTCACTCCATTTCCTTCTCATATATTCACTACTTGTTATTACCTTTCCATTTGCCCCCTTCACCGATGTTCTCATTTCTTCTCTTGTCTTACGCATGTTATTTGCATCCTTCTAAAATATCGTTATATTCTCCCTAAGATTTAATGATATTATCTCATCCCAACCTCATTTGCCTTCTTTTTCAACTCATGCACCTTTCTCGAGATTTCCTCCAAATTCTAAATCTTCCAGTCAATTACATTAATTCCCTGCAAATTCGCCCAAACGCCTATCTCTTCTCTTTGACTACTAATCTTACTATTTCATGCAAACACTCACTAACCTTCCTAATTTGCCCACCTCCCATCTTTATCATGCATCAACCATCTTTGGCGCAAAATATCACTGTTTCCCGAAATACATCGAATTCTTCCCTCAATCTCCTTAAGTCATTTGCTCTCACCTTTTTCCATTCTACTTTCAATCACTCCCGGTACTTACTCGAGCATACACACTCACAAACACACACACACACACACACACAAACACGCACACAGACAAACAGACACGCATAGATATATATATATATATATATGTATATATATATATATATATATATATATATATATATATATATATATATATATATATATATATATATATATATATATATATATATATATATATATATATATATATATATGATCTTTCTTCTCATGCCCAGGTGCATATGCACCAATAATCACCCACCTCTCTCCATCAACTTTCAGTTTTACCCATATTAATCGAGAATTTACTTTCTTACATTCTATCACATACTCCCACAACTCCTGTTTCAGGAGTATTGCTACTCCTTCCCTTGCTCTTGTCTTCTCACTAACCCCTGACTTTACTCCCCAGACATTCCCAAACCACTCTTCCCCTTTACCCTTGAGCTTCGTTTCACTCAGAGCCAAAACATCCAGGTTCCTTTCCTCAAACATACTACCTATCTCTCCTTTTTTCACATCTTGGTTACATCCACACACATTTAGGCACCCCACTCTGAGCCTTCGAGGAGGATGAGCACTCCCCGCGTGACTCCTTCTTCTGTTTCCCATTTTAGAAAGTTAATACAAGGAGGGGAGGATTTCTGGCCCCCCGCTCCCGTCCCCTCTAGTCGCTTTCTACGACACGCGAGGAATACGTGGGAAGTATTCTTTCACCCCTATCCTCAGGGATAATATACATATATATATACATATACACATACACACACATACACATACATACGCACATATACACACACACACACACACATACATATATATACATATGAAAAATCTTTTAAATAGGTAGACAAAATATATCTCGATGATTTTCCTCCCACTCTAAACAGAGTTCACAACCTAATTCTTTTGCTTCCAAACAGTATTCATCAAATCCAAGTGATGGTATAATATTAACTGGTTTATTTTCAGTAATTCATCAACAATCAAAAGACGTAAATCTTAGCCATAAGTGGGAAATTGGGATAAAGTGAACCATGACAATTACACATTTATGGATCTGGAGAAGGCATATGATACAGTTGATAGAGATGCTCTGTGGAAGGTATTAAGAATATATGGTGTGGGAGGAAAGTTGTTAGAAGCAGTGAAAAGTTTTTATCGAGGATGTAAGGCATGTGTACGTGTAGGAAGAGAGGAAAGTGATTGGTTCTCAGTGAATGTAGGTTTGCGGCAGGGGTGTGTGATGTCTCAATGGTTGTTTATTTGTTTATGGATGGGGTTGTTAGGGAGGTAAATGCAAGAGTTTTGGAAAGAGGGGCAAGTATGAAGTCTGTTGGGGATGAGAGAGCTTGGGAAGTGAGTCAGTTGTTGTTCGCTGATGATACAGCGCTGGTGGCTGATTCATGTGAGAAACTGCAGAAGCTGGTGACTGAGTTTGGTAAAGTGTGTGGAAGAAGAAAGTTAAGAGTAAATGTGAATAAGAGCAAGGTTATTAGGTACAGTAGGGTTGAGGGTCAAGTCAATTGGGAGGTGAGTTTGAATGGAGAAAAACTGGAGGAAGTGAAGTGTTTTAGATATCTGGGAGTGGATCTGGCAGCGGATGGAACCATGGAAGCGGAAGTGGATCATAGGGTGGGGGAGGGGGCGAAAATACTGGGGGCCTTGAAGAATGTGTGGAAGTCGAGAACATTATCTCGGAAAGCAAAAATGGGTATGTTTGAAGGAATAGTGGTTCCAACAATGTTGTATGGTTGCGAGGCGTGGGCTATGGATAGAGTTGTGCGCAGGAGGATGGATGTGCTGGAAATGAGATGTTTGAGGACAATGTGTGGTGTGAGGTGGTTTGATCGAGTGAGTAACATAAGGGTAAGAGAGATGTGTGGAAATAAAAAGAGCGTGGTTGAGAGAGCAGAAGAGGGTGTTTTGAAGTGGTTTGGGCACATGGAGAGAATGAGTGAGGAAAGATTGACCAAGAGGATATATGTGTCGGAGGTGGAGGGAACGAGGAGAAGAGGGAGACCAAATTGGAGGTGGAAAGATGGAGTGAAAAAGATTTTGCGTGATCGGGGCGTGAACATGCAGGATTGTGAAAGGAGGGCAAGGAATAGAGTGAATTGGAGCGATGTGGTATGTCGGGGTTGACGTGCTGTCAGTGGATGGAATCAAGGCATGTGAAGCGTCTGGGGTAAACCATGGAAAGCTGTGTAGGTATGTATATTTGCGTGTGTGGACGTGTGTATATACATGTGTATGGGGGGGGTTGGGCCATTTCTTTCGTCTGTTTCCTTGCGCTACCTCGCAAACGCGGGAGACAGCGACAAAGTATAATAAATAAATAAATAAATAAATAAATATATATATATATATATATATATATATATATATATATATATATATATATATATATATATATATATATATATATATATATATATATATATATATATATATAAATATATATATATATATATATATATATATATATATATATATATATATATATATATATATATATATATATATATATATATATATATATATATATATATATATATATATTCCTATGAGTCCACAGGGAAAATGAAACACGAAAAGTTCCCAAGTGCACTTTCGTGTAATAATCACATCATCAGGGGAGACAAGATAGAAATATAACAGTCAGTTCCCAAGTGCACTTTCGGGTAACAATCACATCATCAGGGCATACACAAGAGAGAAATATAGCAGTCAGTTGACATACATCGAAGAGACGAAGCTAGGGCGCCATTTGGTAAACATGTGATTGTCCAAAACATGTTTTGGACAGTCACATGTTCACGTGTTAATTGATAGACGCACGAAAGAGAGACTTTTGGATGCTAACGTGCTGAGAGGTGCAACTGGAGGGATATCTGATCATTATCTTCTGGAGGCGAAGGTGAAGATTTGTAGAGGTTTTCAGAAAAGAAGAGAGAATGTTGGGTGAAGAGAGTGGTGAGAGTAGGTGAGATTGGGAAGGAGACTTGTGTGAGGAAGTACCAGGAGAGACTGAGTACAGAATGGAAAAAGGTGAGAACAAAGGAAGTAAGGGGAGTGTGGGAGTAATGGGATGTATTTGGGGAAGGAGCGATGGCTTGCGCAGATGATGCTTGTGGCATGAGAAGCCTGGGAGGTGGGCAGTTTAGAAAGGTTAGAGAATGGTGGGATGAAGAGGTAAGATTATTAGTGAAAGAGAAGAGAGAGGCATTTCGACGATCTTTACAAGGTAATGATGCAAATGAGTGGGAGATATATAAAAGAAAGAGCCAGGAGGTCGAGAGAAAGGTGCAAGTGGTGAAAAAGAGGGCAAATGAGAGATGGGGTGAGAGAGTATCATTAAATTTTAGGGAGAATAAAAAGATGTTTTGGAAGGAGGTAAATAAAGTGCGTAAGACAAGGGAACAAACAGCACGTCGACACCGGTGTGCCACATCGTTCCAATTCACTCTATTCCTTGCACGCCTTTCACCCTCCTGCATGTTCAGGCCCCCATCACTGAAAATCTTTTTCACTCAATCTTTCCACCTCCAATTTGGTCTCCTACTTCTCCTCGTTCCCTCCACCTCTGACACATATATCCTCTTGGTCAATCTTTCCTCACTCTCTCTTTCCATGTGACCAAACCATTTCAAAACACCCTTTTCTGCTCTCTCAACCACACTCTTTTTATTTCCACACATCTTTCTTACCCTTACATTACTTACTCGATCAAACCACCTCACACCACATATTGTCCTTAAACATCTCATTTCCAGCACATCCACCCTCCTGCGCACAACTCTATCCATAGCCCACGCCTCGCAACCATACAACATTGTTGGAACCACTATTCCTTCAAACATACCCATTTTTGCTTTCCGAGATAATTTTCTCGACTTCCAAACATTCATCAAGGCTCCCAGGATTTTCGCCCCCTCCCCCACCTTATGATTCACTTCCGCTTCCAAGGTTCCATCCGCTGCGAGATCCACTCCCAGATATCTAAAACACTTTACTTCCTCCAGTTTTTCTCCATTCAAACGTACCTCCCAGTTGACTTGACCCTCAACCCTACTGTACCTAATAACCTTGCTGTTATTCACATTTACTCTTAACTTTCTTCTTTCACACATTTAACCAAACTCAGTCACCAGCTTCTACAGTTTCTCACATTAATCAGCCACCAGCGCTGTATCATCAGCGAACAAAATTACTAAAGGATATTTTACCTTCTAATGCAATTTGGTTAGGTATGTAGATGATGTTCTTTGTGTTTGGCCAACAAATGAAAATTTACAAATATTTCTCCCCTTACTTAACAATTTAGTACCTTCCATCAAATTTACTGTAGAAAATGAAAATAATGGTATGTTACCATTTTGAGATTGCATGATCCATAGAGAAGGAAACAAGTCTAAGTTTAGCATATATAGAAAACCCACCAATGTATGCTCATATATCCATTATTACTCATCTCAACATGACAGAGTTAAATTATCATCATTTCAATCTATGTTCCTTACGGCATTACGTATTTACAGTCCAGAGTTTATTGATGATGAGTTTGAGAAGATATATTCTATTGGATATAAGCTAAAGTACCCTAGATCTTTCATTGACAAATCCCTTAAGTTAGCAAAGAAATCATTTCATAAAGTTAAGCCCAAATCTCCCATTGACACCAAGAATCTTTTAGTTCTCCCTTTTGATTATAATTTCACTTTGCATCCCAAGCTGCTTAAATCCTTTAATGTAAATGTTGCCTCTAGCAAAAATAATAATATAAAGAATATCTTAATCAGGAATTCACCAGAAAATTCTCTTGGTTCCATCTATAAAGTTCCTTGTGGAAACTGTGATAAATTTTATGTTGGTCAGACTGGTAAGGATCTTTC
>NC_092243.1:21374487-21381317 GCF_036320965.1 Panulirus ornatus | reverse complement strand
GGAAATCCTCCCCATTCTTTTTTTTTTTAATTTTCCAAAGGAAGGAATAGAGAGGAGGGCCAGATGAGGATATTCCCTCAAAGGTCCAGTCCTCTGTTCTTAACGTTACCTCGCTAACGCAGGAAATGGCGAATAGTATGAAAGAAAAAGAAAATATATATGTGTGTGTGTGTGTGTGTGTGTGTGTGTGTGTGTGAGCGTGTGTGTGTGTGTGTGAGCGTGTGTTTGTGTAAATGTAACCAAGATGAGAAAAAGGAAGAGATACAAGGTATTTTTGAGTAAAGGAACCTGGATGTTTTGGCTCTGAGTGAAACGAAGCTCAAGGTTAAAGGGGAAGAGTGGTTTGGGAATGTCTTTGGAGTAAACTCAGGGGTTCATGAGAGGAAAAGAGCAAAGGAAGGAGTAGCACTACTCCTGAAACAGGAGTTGTGTGAGTATGTGATATAGTGTAGAAAAGTGAACTCTAGATTGATATGGGTAAAACTGAAAGTTGATGGAGAGAGATGGGTGATTATTGGTGCGTATGCACCTGGTTATGAGAAGAAAGTCCATGAGAGACAAGTGTTTTAGGAGCAGCTGAGTGAGTGTGTTATCAGCTCTGATTCATGAATCCGGGTAAAAGTGAAGGGTGATTTGAATGCAAAGGTGAGTGATGTGACAGTTGAGGGTATGATTTGTGTACAAGTGGTGTTCAGTGTTGTAAATGGAAATTTTGAAGAGCTTGTATATTTGTGTACTGAAAGGGGATTGGTGATTGGGAATACCTGGTTTGAAACAAGAGATATACATAAATATACTTAATTAAGTAGGAGAGATGGCCAGAGAGCGTTATTGGATTACCTGTTAATTGATAGGCGAGGAGAGATAGACTTTGGATGTTAATATGCTGAGAGGGGCAACTGGAGGGATGTCTGATCATTATCTTGTGTCGGCGAAGGTGAAGATTTGTAGAAGTTTTCAGAAAAGAAGGGAGAATGTTGGGGTGAAGACAGTGGTGAGAGTAAGTGACCTTGAAAAGGAGCTTGTGTAAGGAAGTACCATGTGATATTGAGTACAGAACGGAAAAAGGTGAGAGCAAGTGACGTAAGTGGAGTGGGGTGGAGTGGGATGTATCTAGGGAAGCACTGATGGCTTGCGCAAAAGATTCCTGTAACATGAGAAAGGTGGGAGGTGGGTGGATTAGAAAGAGTAGTGAGTGGTGGAATGAAGAAGTAAGATCGTTAGTGAAAGAGAAGAGAGAGGCGTTTCGACGATTTTTACATGGAAGTAGCGTGAATGACTGGGAGATGTATAAAAGAAAGAGGCAAAAGGTCAAGAAAAAAGGTGCAAGAGGTGAAAAAGAGGGCATATGAAAATTGGGGTGGGAGATTATCATTAGATTTAAGGAGAATAAAAAGAAAATTTGTAACGATGTAAATAAAGTGCATAAGACAAGGGAACAAATAGGAACATCGGTGAATGGGGCAAATGGGGAGGTAATAACAATGGTGAAGTGAGAAGGAGGCGGAATGAGTATTTTTAAGGTTTGTTGAATGTGTTTGATGATAGATTTGCAGATACAGGGTTTTTTGGTTGAGGTGGTGTGTAAAGTGAGAGGGTTAGGGAAAATGGTTTGGTAAACAGAGAAGAGTTAGTGAAAGCTTTGCGGAAGATGAAAGCAGGCAAGGCGGCGGGCCTGGATAGTATTACATTGGAATTTTTTAAAAAAGGAGGTGACTGTGTTGTTGACTGGTTGGCGAGGATATTCATTGTATATATGGTTCATGGTGAAGTGCCTGAGGATTGGCAGAATTCATGCATAGTGCGATTGGACAAAGGCAAAAGGGATTCAGATGAGTATTCATATTACAGAGGTATAACTTTGTTGAGTATTCCTGAGAAATTATATGTGAGGGTATTGTTTGAGTGGGTGAAGGCATGTAAAGAGCATCAGATTTGGGAAGAGCAGCGTGGTTTCAGAAGTAGTAGAGGATATGTGGAACAGGTGTTTGCTTTGAAGAATGTATGTAAGAAATTCTTAGAAAAACAAATGGATTTGTATGTAGCATTTATGGGTCAGGAGAAGATATACGATAAAGTTGATGGAGATTTACCGTCAGCGAACAACAACTGACTCACTTCCCAAGCCCTCTCATCCACAACAGACTGCATACTTGCCTCTCACACCAAAATTCTTGCATTCACCTCCCAATCAACCCCATCCGTAAACAAATTAAACAACCATGGAGACATCACGCACCCCTGCCGCAAACCGACATTCATAGGGAACCAAGCACTCTCCTCACTTCCTATTCGTGCACATGCCTTACATCTTTGGTAGAAGCTTATCACTGCTTCTAGGAACTTACCTCCCATACCATACACTCTTAAATCCTTCCACATAGCATCTCTACTAACCCTGTCATATACCTTTTCCAGATCCATAAATGTTACATACGAATCCATTTGTTTTTATAAGTATTTCTCACATGCATTTTTCAAGGCAAACACTTGATCCACAAATCCTCTAACACTTCTGAAACCTCACTTCCCTTATCCAATCTGATGCTCTGTACGTGCCTTTACATTTTCAATCAATACCCTCTCATACAATGTCCTAGGAATACTCAACAAACTGATGCATCTGTAATTTGAACACTTATCTGTATCCCCTTTGCCTTTGTACAATAGTACTATGCATGCATTCCGCTGATCCGCAGGAACTTAATCATGATTCATACACACATTGGATATTCTTGGCAACCAATCATGAACACAAGCACTTCCTTTTTAATAAATTTCACTGCATTACCATCCAAACCCGCCGCCTTCCCAGCTTTCATCTTCCACAAAGCCTTCACTACCTCTTATCTGTTTATCAAACCATTTTCCCTGACCCTGACTAAAACACCCTATATCTGCCTCTCTAACATACAACACATTTAACACGCCTTCAAAATATTCATTCCATCTCCTCACTTCATCACTACTTGTTATTACCTCTCCATTTGCTTCGCTCACCGATGTTCCCATTTGTTCTCTAGTCTTACGCACTTTACTTTCCTCCTTCCAAAACATCTTTTTATTCTCCCTGAAATTTAATGATACTCTCTCACCCCAACTCTCATTTGCCTTGTTTCTCTTGACCTCCTGCTGCTTTCTTTCATACATCTCTGATCATTTGCACAGCTTCTTTGAATCGTCCAATCTACTCTCTCTTATCTTTGACTAATAACTTTAATTCTTCATCCCTCCACTCAGCACGCTTTCTAATCTGCCTACTCCCGCTTTTTTCATGCCACATCCATATTTTGAGCAAACCATCACTACTTCCCTAAATACATCACATTCCTACACCACTCCTTTCACGTCATTTGCTCTCACCTTTTGCCATTCTACACTCAATCCTTCCTGGTACTTCCTCACACAAGTCTCCTTTCCAAGCTCACTTACTCTCACCACTCTCTTCCCCCAAAAAATTTCTCCCCTTTTAGGGAAACCTCTACAAACCTTCTCCTTTACCTCCACATCCCTCTTTCTGCCCTTTTCAGAACATTAATATCCAAGTCTGTCTTTTAAAAGGCTATAAATTAACATTTAATCCAATAATGCCCTTTGACCGTCACTCCTACTTATATACGTATACATATGTATATCTCTCTTTTTGCACCAGGTATTCATAATCATTAGGCCTTTTTCAGCACACAAATCCACAAGCTCTTCACTATTTCCATTTACATCACTGAATACCTCATGTACACCAAGTATACCCTGAACTGCCACATCACTCACCTGCTGTTGCCAAAACACTTGCCCCCTCATGTTCTTTTTTTCATGTCCATGTGCAAAGGAACCAATAATCACCCATCTCTCTCCGTGTAATTTCAGTTTTACCCACATTAATCTAGAATTTATTTTCATACACTCTATCACAGATTTCCACAGCTCCTACTTCTGGGGTAGTGCTCCTACTTCCTTTGCTCTTGTCATCTCACCAGCCGTTGACCTTTCTCTCAAGACAATTCCAAACAATTCTTCCATTTTACCGTTGACATTCGTTTCATTCACATAAAAAAAAAAACATCCAGCTTCCTATCCTGGAAAGTACTACCAATCTCTCCTTTCTTCTCATACCAGTTACATCCACACATATTCAGACACCCCAATGTGAGCTTTCGAGGAGGATGAACACTCCCTGCTTGACTCCTTCTGTTTCCCTTTTTAGAAAATCAAATACAAGAAGAGTGACAGATGTTCACCCACTCTGCTACCACCTTCTACGAAATGCTGGGAATACGTGAACAGTATTCTCTCTCCCCTATCCCCAAATATTTTCATTTTTCTAATTATACTTTGTCACTGTCTCCCGCTTTAGCGAGTTAGCGCAAGGAAACACAGAAGAATGGCCCAACCCAGACACATACACTTATATATTCATACACGTCCACACAGGCAAATATACATACCTATACATCTCAACGCATACATATATATATATATATATATATATATATATATATATATATATATATATATATATATATATATATATATATATATATATATATATATACACACACACAGACATATACATATATACACATGTACATAATTCATACTGTCTGCCTTTACTCATTCCTGTCGCCACCCCACCAGACATGAAATGACAACCCCTACCCCCACATGTGCGCGAGATAGCGCTAGGAAAAGACAACAAAGGCCAAGTTCATTCACACTCAGTCTCTAGCTGTCATGTATAATGCACCGAAACCACAGCTCCCTTTCCACATAAAGGCCCCTAAAAACTTTCCATGGTTAACCCCAGACGCTTCACATGCTCTTCACATGACAGCACGTCGACCCCGGTATACCATATCGCTCCAATTCACTCTATTCCTTGCACGCCTTTCACTCTCCTTTATGTTTAGGCCCCGATCACTCAAAATCTTTTTCACTCGATCTTTTCACCTTCAATTTGGTCTCCTACTTCTAGTTCCTTCCACCTCCGACACATATATCCTCTTTACCAATCATTACTCACTCGTTCTCCCCGTAAGACCAAACCATTTCAAAATACCATCTTCTGCTCTCTCAGCCACATTCTTTTTGTTAATACACATTACTTTTACCCTTTCATTACTACTCGATTAAACCACCTCACACAAGATATTATCCTCAAAAATCTCATTTCCAGCACAACCACCCTAATCCGCACAACTATATATATATATATATATATATATATATATATATATATATATATATATATATATATATATATATATATATATATATATATATATATATATATATATATATATATATATATATATATATATATATATATATATATATATATATATATATATATATATTATATATATATATATATATATATATATATATATATATATATATATATATATATATATATATATATATATATATATATATATATATATATATATATATATATATATACATATATATATATATATATATATATATATATATATATATATATATATACATATATATATATATATATTTTTTTTTTATACTTTGTCGCTGTCTCCCGCGTTTGCGAGGTAGCGCAAGGAAACAGACGAAAGAAATGGCCCAACCCCCCCCCATACACATGTATATACATACGTCCACACACGCAAATATACATACCTACACAGCTTTCCATGGTTTACCCCAGACGCTTCACATGCCTTGATTCAATCCAATGACAGCACGTCAACCCCGGTATACCACATCGCTCCAATTCACTCTATTCCTTGCCCTCCTTTCACCCTCCTGAATGTTCAGGCCCCGATCACACAAAATCTTTTTCACTCCATCTTTCCACCTCCAATTTGGTCTCCCTCTTCTCCTCGTTCCCTCCACCTCCGACACATATATCCTCTTGGTCAATCTTTCCTCACTCATTCTCTCCATGTGCCCAAACCACTTCAAAACACCCTCTTCTGCTCTCTCAACCACGCTCTTTTTATTTCCACACATCTCCCTTACCCTTACGTTACTCACTCGATCAAACCACCTCACACCACACATTGTCCTCAAACATCTCATTTCCAGCACATCCATCCTCCTGCGCACAACTCTATCCATAGCCCACGCCTCGCAACCATACAACATTGTTGGAACCACTATTCCTTCAAACATACCCATTTTTGCTTTCCGAGATAATGTTCTCGACTTCCACACATTCTTCAAGGCTCCCAGGATTTTCGCCCCCTCCCCCACCCTATGATCCATTTCCGTTTCCATGGTTCCATCTGCTGCCAGATCCACTCCCAGATATCTAAAACACTTTACTTCCTCCAGTTTTTCTCCATTCAAACGTACCTCCCAATTGACTTGACCCTCAACCCTACTGTACCTAATAACCTTGCTCTTATTCACATTTACTCTTAACTTTCTTCTTTCACACACTTTACCAAACTCAGTCACCAGCTTCTGCAGTGTCTCACATGAATCAGCGACCCGCGCTGTATCATCAGCGAACAACAACTGACTCACTTCCCAAGCTCTCTCATCCCCAACAGACTTCATACTTGCCCCTCTTTCCAAAACTCTTGCATTCACCTCCTTAACAACCATATCCATAGCCACAACCATGGAGACATCACACACCCCTGCCGCAAACCTACATTCACTGAGAACCAATCACTTTCCTCTCTTCCTACACGTACACATGCCTTACATCCTCGATAAAAACTTTTCGCTGCTTCTAACAACTTGCCTCCCTCACCATATATTCTTAATACCTTCCACAGAGCATCTCTATCAACTCTATCATATGCCTTCTCCAGATCCATAATGCTACATACAAATCCATTTGC
>NC_092243.1:21359586-21374387 GCF_036320965.1 Panulirus ornatus | reverse complement strand
GGGGAGGGGTCGAAAATTCTGCGAGCGTTGAAGAATGTGTGGAAGTCGAGAACACTATCTCGAGAAGGAAAAATGGGTGTTTTTGAAGGAATAGTGGTTCCAATAATGTTATATGGTTGCGAGGCATGGGCTATGGATAGTGTTGTGCAGAGCAGGATGGATGTGTTGGAAATGAGATGTTTGAGGACAAAATGTGGTGTGAGGAGGTTTGATCGAGTAAGCAATAATGGGTAAGAGAGATGTGTGAAAATAAAAAGAGTGTGGTTAAGAAAGCAGAAGAGGGTGTTTTGAAATGGTTTGGTCACATGGAGAGAATGAGTGAGGAAAGATTGACCAAGAGAATATATGTGTAAGAGGTGGAGTGAACGAGGAGAAGTGGTAGACTAAATTGGAGGTGTAAATATGGATTGAAAAACATTCTGAGTGGTCGGGGCCTGAACATGCAGGATAGTGAAAGGCGTGCAAGGAATAGAGTGAATTGGAACAATGTGATATGCTGGGGTCAATATGCTGTCAATGGATTGAACCAGGGCAGGTGATGCGTCTGGGGTAAACCATGGAAATTAATGTGGAGCCTGGATGTGGAATGGGAGCTGTGGTTTCGGTGCATTATTACATGACAGGTAGAGACTGAGTGTGAGCGAATGGGGCCTTTGTTGTCTTTTCCTAGCGCTACCTCGCACACATGAGTGGGTAGGGGGTTGTTATTTCATGTGTGGCGAGGTGGCGATGGAAATGAATAAAGGCAGACAGTATGAATTATGTACATGTGTATATATGTATATGTCTGTGTGTATATATATGTATACGTTGAGATGTATAGGTATGTATATTTGCGTGTGTGGACGTGTATGTATATACATGTGTATGTGGGCGGGTTGGGCCATTCTTTCGTCTGTTTCCTTGCGCTACCTCGATAACGCGGGAGACAGCGACAAAGCAAAATAAAATAGATAGAAATATAAATAATAAAATAATATATATATATATATATATATTCTTTCTTTCTTTTAAACTATTCGCCATTTCCCGCGTTAGCGAGATAGCGCTAAGAACAGAGGACTGGGCCTTTTTTGGAATATCCTCAACTGGCCCCCCTCTGTTCCTTCTTTTGGAAAATTTAAAAAAAAAAAAAAACGAGAGGGGAGGATTTCCAGCCCCCCGCTCCCTCCCCTTTTAGTCGCCTTCTACGACACGCAGGGAATACGTGGGAAGTATTCTTAATCCCCTATCCCCAGGGATAATATATATATATATATATATATATATATATATATATATATATATATATATATATATATATATATATATATATATATATGGGGAGAGGGGAGAAAAAATACTTCCCACGCAGTCCTCACGTGTCGTACAAAGCGACTAAATTGGACTGGAGAGGGAAGCTAGAAGCCCTCCCATACTTCTATTTTAACTTTCTAAAAGGGGGAAACAGAAAGAGTCAAACGGTGAGTGCTCATCGAAATGTGTGTGGATGTAAACAAGATGAGAAAAAAGAAGAGATAGGTAGTATGTTTGAAGAAAGAAACCAGGATGTTTTGGCTCTGAGTGAAACGAAGCCCAAGGGTAAAAGGGAACAGTGGTTTGGGAATGTCTTGGGGGGAAAGTCAATGGTTTTGAGAGAACAAGAGCAAGAGAAGGAGTAGAGCTACTCCAGAAACAGGAGTGGTGGGAGTATGTGATAGAGTGTAAGAAAGTAAACTCTAGACTGATATGGGTAAAACCGAAATTTGATGGAGAGAAATGGGTGATTATTGTTGCATATGCACCTGGGCATGAGAAGAAATATTATGAGAGGCAAATGTTTTGGGAGCAGCTGAGTGAGTGTGTTAATAGTTTGGATGCACGGGACCGGGTGATAGTGATTTGTGATTTGAATGCAAAGGTGATTAATATGGTAGTTTAGGGAAAAACTGATGTACCTAGGGTGTTCAGTGTTGTAAATGGAAATGATGAAGAGCTTGTAGATTTATGCGCTGAAAAAGGACTGGTGATTGGGAATACCTGTTTTAAAAAGAGAGATATACATAAGTATACGTATGTAATTAGGAGAGATGACCAGAGGGCATTATTGGATTTCGTATTAATTGATAGGCGCGCAAAAGAGAGACTTTTGGATGTTAATATGCTGAGAGGTGCAACTGGAGGGATGTCTGATCATAATCTTGTTTAGGCGGAGTTGAAGATTTGTAGAGGTTTCAGAAAAGAAGAGAGAATGTAGGGGTGAAAAGAGTGGTGAGAGCAAGTGAGCTTGGGAAGGAGACTTGTGTGAGGAAATACCAGCAGAGATTGAGTACTATTAGAAAATCTTGAGAACAAAGTACGTAAGGGGAGTGGGGAAGGAATGGGATGTATTTAGGGAAGCAGTGATGGGCAGATTAGAAAGGGTTGTGAGTGGTGGGATGAAGAAGAAAGATTATTAGTGAAAGAGAAGAGAGAGGCATTTGGACGATTTTTGCAGGGACATAATGCAAATGACTGGAGGATGTATAAAAAAAAGAGGGAAGAGGTCAAGAGAAAGGTGCAAGAGGTGAAAAAGAGGGCAAATGAGAGTTGGGGTGACAGAGTATCATTAAAACATGTTTTGGAAGGAGGTAAATAAAGTGCGTAAGACGAGGGAACAAATTGGAACTTCATTCAGGGGGGCTAGTGTGGAGGGGATAACAAGTAGTTGTGATGTGATAAGGAGATGGAGTGAGTATTCTGAAGATTTGTTGAATGTGTTTGATAATAGAGTGGCAGATATAGGGTGTTTTGGTCGAGGTGGTGTGTAAAGTGAGAGAATTAGGGAAAATGATTTGGTGAACAGAGAGGAGGTAGTAAAAGCTTTGCGGAAGATGAAAGTCTGCAAGGCAGCGGGTTTGGATAGTATTACAGTGGAATTTATTAAAATAGAGCGTGACTGTATTGTTGACTGGCTTGTAAGGTTACTTAATGCGTGTATGAATCATGATGAGGTGGCTGAGGATTAGCGGAATGCTTGCATAGTGCCATTGTACAATGGCAAAGGGGATAAAAGTGAGTGCTCAATTTACGGAGGTATAAGTTTGTTGAGTATTCCTGGGAAATCATATGGGAGGGTATTCAATGAGAGGGTGAAGGCATGTACAGAGCATCAGATTGGGGAAGAGTAGTGTGGTTTCAGAAGTGGTAGAGGATGTGTGGATCAGATGTTTGCTTTGAAGAATGCGTGTGAGAAATACTTAGAAATGCAAATGGTTTTGTATGTAGCATTTATGGATCTGGAGAAGGCATATTATGGTGTTGATGGAGATCCTCTGTGGAGGGTATTAAGAATATATGGTGTAGGAGGAAAGTTGTTAGAAGCAGTGAAAAGTTTTCATCGAGAATGTAAGGCATATGTACGTGTAGGAAGATAGGAAAGTGATTGGTTCTCAGTGAATGTAGGTTCGCGGCAGGGGTGTGTGATGTCTCCATGGTTGTTTAATTTTGTTATGGATGGGGTTGTTAGGGAGGTGAATGCAAGAGTTTTGGAAAGAGGGGAAAGTATGGAGTCTGTTGTGGATGAAAGAGCTTGGGAAGTGAGTCGGTTGTTGTTCGCTGATGATGCAGCGCTGGTGGCTGATTCATATGAGAAACTGCAGAAGCCGGTGACTGAGTTTGGTAATGTATGTGAAAGAAGAAAGCAAAGAGTAGATGTGAATAAGAGCAAGGTTATTAGGTACAGTAGGGTTGAGGGTCAAGTCAATTGGGAGGTAAGTTTGAATGGAGAAAATCTGGAGGAAGTGAAGTGTTTTAGATATCTATGAGTGCATTTGGAAGCGGATGGAACCATGGAAGCGGAAGTGAATCATAGATTGGGGGAGGGGGCGAAAGTTCTGGGGGCGTTGAAGAATGTGTGGAAGTCGAGAACATTACCTCGGGAAGCAAAAATGGGTATGTTTGAAGGAATAGTGGTTTCAACTATGTTATATGGTTGCGAGGCGTGGGCTATGGATAGAGTTGTGCGCAGGAGGGTGGATGTGCTGGGAATAAGATGTTTGAGGACAATATGTGGTGTGAGGTGGTTTGATGGAGTAAGTAATGTAAGGGTAAGAGAGATGTGTGGTAATAAAAAGAGTGTGGTTGTGAGAGGAGAAGAGGGTCTTTGAATAAAGGCAGACAGTATTAATTATGTACATGCGTATATACGTATTTGTCTGTGTGTGTATATATATGTATACGTTGAGATGTATAGGTATGTATAATTGCGTGTGTGGACGTGTATGTATACACATGTGTATGTGTGTGGCCTTAGCCATTCTTTCGTCTGTTTCTTTGCGCTACCTCGCTAACGCGGTAATAGTGACAAAGCAAAATTACTAAATATAAATAAATGAATATATCTTATTTATATATATATATATATATATATATATATATATATATATATATATATATATATATATATATATATATATATATATATATATATATATATATATATATATATACATATACATTTTTTTTTTTTTTTGCTTTGTCGCTGTCTCCCGCGTTTGCGAGGTAGCGCAAGGAAACAGACGAAAGAAATGGCCCAACCCACCCCCATACACATGTATATACATATGTCCACGCACGCAAATATACATACCTACACAGCTTTCCATGGTTTACCCCAGACGCTTCACATGCCCTGATTCAATCCACTGACAGCACGTCAACCCCGGTATACCACATCGATCCAATTCACTCTATTCCTTGCCCTCCTTTCACCCTCCTGCATGTTCAGGCCCCGATCACACAAAATCTTTTTCACTCCATCTTTCCACCTCCAATTTGGTCTCCCACTTCTCCTCGTTCCCTCCACCTCCGACACATATATCCTCTTGGTCAATCTTTCCTCACTCATTCTCTCCATGTGCCTAAACCATTTCAAAACACCCTCTTCTGCTCTCTCAACCACGCTTTTTTTATTTCCACACATCTCTCTTACCCTTTCGTTACTTACTCGATCAAACCACCTCACACCACACATTCTCCTCAAACATCTCATTTCCAGCACATCCATCCTCCTGTGCGCAACTCTATCCATAGCCCAAGCCTCGCAACCATACAACATTGTTGGAACCACTATTCCTTCAAACATACACATTTCTGCTTTCCAAGATAATGTTCTCGACTTCCACACATTCCTCAAGGCTCCCAGAATTTTCGCCCCCTTCCCCACCCTATGATCCACTTCCGCTTCCATGGTTCCATCCGCTTCCAAATGCACTCCTAGATATCTAAAACACTTCACTTCCTCCAGTTTTTCTCCATTCAAACTTATCTCCCAATTGACTTGACCCTCAACCCTACTGTACCTAATAACCTTGCTCTTATTCACATCTACTCTTTGCTCTCTTCTTTTACATACATTACCAAACTCAGTCACCGTCTTCTGCAGTTTCTCATATGAATCAGCCACTAGCGCTGCATCATCAGCGAACAACAACTGACTCACCTCCCACACTCTCTCATCCCCAATAGACTTCATACTTGCCCCTCTTTCCAAAACTCTTGCATTTAACTCCCTAACAACCCCATCCATAAACAAATTAAACAACCATGGAGACATCACACACCCCAGCCGCAAACCTACATTCACTGAGAACCAATCACTTTCCTCTCTTCCTACACGTACACATGCCTTACATCCTCGATAAAAACTTTTCGCTGCTTCTAACAACTTGCCTCCCATACCATATATTCTTAATACCTTCCACAGAGCATTTCTATCAACTCTATCATATGCCTTCTCCAGATCCATAAATGCTACATACAAATCCATTTGCTTTTCTAAGTATTTCTCACATACATTCTTCAAAGCAAACACCTGATCCACACATCCTCTACCACTTCTGAAACCACACTACTCTCCCCCAATCTGATGCTCTGTACATGCCTTCACCCTCTCAATCAATACCCTCCCATATAATTTACCAGGAATACTCAACAAACTTATACCTCTGTAATTTGAGCACTCATTCTTATCCCCTTTGCCTTTGTACAATGGTACTATGCACGCATTCATCCAATCCTCAGGCACCTCACCATGAGTCATACATACATTAAATAACCTTACCAACCAGTCAGCAATACAGTCATCCCCTTTTTTAATAAATTCCACTGCAATACCATCCAGACCTGCTGCCTTGCCGGCTTTCATCTTCCGCAAAGCTTTCACTACCTCTTCTCTGTTTACCAAATCATTTTCCCTAACCCTCTCACTTTGCACACCACCTCGACCAAAACACCCTATATCTGCCACTCTATCATCAAACACATTCAACAAACCTTCAAAATACTCACTCCATCTCCTTCTCACATCACCACTACTTGTTATCACCTCCCCATTTGCGCCCTTCACTGAAGTTCCCATTTGCTCCCTTGTCTTACGCACTTTATTTACCTCCTTCCAGAACATCTTTTTATTCTCCCTAAAATTTAATGATACTCTCTCACCCCAACTCTCATTTGCCCTTTTTTTCACCTCTTGCACCTTTCTCTTGACCTCCTGTCTCTTTCTTTTATACATCTCCCACTCAATTTCATTTTTTCCCTGCAAAAATCGTCCAAATGCCTCTCTCTTCTCTTTCACTAATACTCTTACTTCTTCATCCCACCACTCACTACCCTTTCTAATCAACCCACCTCCCACTCTTCTCATGCCACAAGCATCTTTTGCGCAATCCATCACTGATTCCCTAAATACATCCCATTCCTCCCCCACTCCCCTTGCTTCCATTTTTCTCACCTTTTCCATTCTGTACTCAGTCTCTCCTGGTACTTCCTCACACAGGTCTCCTTCTCAAGCTCACTTACTCTCACCACCCTCTTCACCCCAACATTCACTCTTCTTTTCTGAAAACCCATACAAATCTTCACCTTAGCCTCCACAAGATAATGATCAGACATCCCTCCAGTTGCACCTCTCAGCACATTAACATATATATATAATATGAAAAGAAAGATCATGAGAAGCAAGTTTTTTGGAGCAGCTGAGTGAGTGTGTTAGTAGCTTCGATGCACGAGACCAGGTTATAGTTATATTGATTTGAATGCAAAGGTGAATAATGTGGCAGTTGAGGGTATAATTGGTGTACAAAGGGTGTTCAATATTTTGAATGGAAGTGGTGAAGAGCTTGGGCATTTGTGTGCTAAAAAAAGGGCTGCTGATTGGGAATACTTGGTTTAAAAAGTGAGATATACATATGTATACGTATCTGAGTTGGACAGATGGCCAGAGGGCGCTATTGGATTACGTGTCAATTGATAGGTGCGTGAAAAAAAGACTTTGGATGTTAATGTGATGAGAGGGGTAAATGGAGTGATGTCTGATCACTATATTGTGGAAGCGAAGGTGAAGATTTGTAGAGGTTATCAGAAAAGAAGAGAGAATGTTGGGAAGAAGGGATTGGTGAGAGTAAGTGAGTTTGGGAAGGAGACTTGTGTGAGGAAGTACCAGGAGAGACTGAGTGCAGAATGGCAAAAGGTGAGAGCAAATGATGTAAGGAGAGTGGGAAGGAATTGGATGTATTTAGGGAAGCAGTAATGGCTTGCGCAAAAGATGCATGTGGCATGAGAAAAGTGGGAGGTTGGCAGATTAGAAGGGGTAGTGAACGGTGGGATGAAGAAGTAAGATTGTTAGTGAAAGAGAAGACAGAGGCGTTTTGACGATTTTTGCAAGGAAGTGGTGCAAATGACTGGGATAAGTATAACAGAAAGCGGCAGGAGATCAAGAGAAAGGTGGAAGAGGTGAAAAAGAGGGCAAACGAGAGTTTGTGAATAAGAACAAATTTATTAGGTTCAGTAGGGGTTAGGGACAAGTTAATTGGGAGGTAAATTTGAATGGAGACAAACTGGAGGAAGTGAAGTGTTTTGGGTATCTCAGAGTGGACTTAGTAGTAGTTGGAACCATGGAAGCGGAAGTGTCACAGGGTGGGGGAGGGAGCGAAGGTTCTTGGATCGTAGAAGGCGAATACGTCATCTCGGAGAGCAAAAATGGGTATGTTGTAAGGAATAGTGGGTCCAACAAAATACAGGAAAAAGACTCGACCATTCTTGTGGATCTCATCCTTTCAGAAATCATCTGGCAAACTATCACAGGTGTAGAAAGTGTATCTTCTAGAGTTATCAACTTTTTCGAAGACAACTTTACCAAACCGTAACCGAGGCGACGAGGGAAGCTAATATACTTGATTTAGTTTTCGCATCTCAGGAGATTTTAGTTGCTAATACCTGTGTTGGAGAATGTCTAGGCACTTGTGACCATAACATGGTTAAGCTCGACAATAACATCAAAACAGACTCCCATAAAACTAGCACCATTATTACCCTTAACTTTAATAGGGTGGATTTTAATGGGCTGCGCGACGCATTAAAGAGTCTCACCCTTGTTGGTTTATGCTTAAAGGATTATGGGCCATTTCTAAGCTTCAATTTATGCACCATCAAGCCACATTCATTCCCACGCGCAACAGAAACAAAAGAAAAAAAAAAAACAAGCCTGAATGGTGCTCCCAAGATACTGCAGAGCTATACGGCGCAGAAATAGACTTTATAAGATATAAAATCAGACAATGACCCAGATATTGTGATGCAATATAACAATCAGAAGGCACGTGTAAGGTCTATCAAACAAGCCAAGAGAGAATATGAAGTAAGTAATGTAAGAGATAGTAACAAAGATCCTAAAAGATTTTATAGTTACATCAATTATAAGAAACATGTAGGGAGAGGCATAGGATGGGGATGGGGAACCAATTGTGGACGACAAAAGCATAGCAGTAACTCTGAACGAGTCTTTTAGTTCTGATTTTTCCACTAGAAAGCAACGACACGAGTTTTGAAACAGTGATAAATAGCACCCACCTGATATAAGAATTTACCGTCACAGTTAGAGAAGTACTAACACAGATAAATAATGTTGAAGACTGATATAAGTCCAGGTCCTGATCATTTCTATCCACGAGTAATTAGAAACGTCAAACACAAATTGCCGGACCGCTTACCGATATTTTCAATAATTGTCTCCATGATGGAAAACTCCCGCAGGACTGGAGGGAGACTGGCAGACGTCACTCCTATTTACAGAAAGGGAAGTCGCGAATTGCCTGGCAGTTACTGTCGTATTAGCATCACATTAATGATATGTAAACTTTTGGAGTCGATCATTAGAGATGAAATTGTGGCCTACCTGGAATAACACAATCTGATCAATAATACACAGCATGGTTTTAGGCGCAGACAATGCCTTACAAACCTCCTTGAGTCTTATCATGCGTTGTTCAGTGCACACGACGAGACAAAAGCAATGGATATAACATTTCTCTTCCAGTAAGCATTCGACAAAGTCCCCCACAGGAAACTGGAAAGAAGCCTGGTGACGTGATAGAAAGCTGAGACTCGTAATGAACGGGGATTCATCACCGTGGTCACCCGTTGCTAGTGGAGTCTTCCAGGGATCCCTACCCATCCTATACGTTTCATCATTTATATGAACGATATTGATGTAGGGCTGAATAGCTTATATGCAGGTGACAGAAAGACAAGTGATGCCATATCAACTGAAGATAGATTAGGATTACAAGATTATTTAGATAAAATCGCTAGATGGTCTAATAAATGGCAAATGTCATTTAACGTCAATAAATGTCAGATGTTACAAGTAGGAAACCTAAACAAAAAGTTTGATTATGAATTGCTTTGCCACAAGGTAAAGGACACTCCTAATGTGAAAGATTTAGAGTCACTGTTTCCAATTACTTCAAATTCTTCGAGCACTGCAATGGACTTACTAAGAAAGCAAATAGGATGTCAGGGTCTTTTAACAGAAACTTTACGCACAAAAGGAAGGATGTGATATTGCCACTATACCTAAGTCTAGTTAGACCACATCTCGAATATGCAGTGCGGTTTTGGGTCCCCACTCAGGCAAGGATATTCTTAGATTGAAAACAATACAGCGAACAACAACTAAAATGATTCCTTCTTGGCTTAACAAACCATATGAGAAGATACTGTGAGAATCAGACTTGTTCTCGCTAAGCAAGAGGCGCCTCCAGGGCCAGAAGGCAAGTCAAAAGGATATCTTAAAGTAGGATTCAACAACGTCGATACCGGAAATTTCTTTACAGTCGCGCCAGCAATACCTATACATCTCAACGTATACATATATATACACACACAGACATATACATATATACACATGTACATAACTCACACTGTCTGCTTTTATTCATTCCCATCGCCACCTCGCCACACATGAAATAACAACCCCCTCAACTTCATCTGTGCGGGGTAGCGCTAAGAAAAGACAACAAAGACCACATTCGTTCACTAAGTCTCTAGTTGTCATGTAGTAATGCACCGAAACCACACCTCCCTTTCCACATCCAGGACCCACAGAACTTTCCTTGGTTTAACCCAGACGTTTAACATGCCCTGGTTCAATCCATTGACAGCACGTCGACCCCGGTATACCACATCGTTCCAATACACTCTATTCCTTGCACTCCTTTCACCCTCCTGCATGTTCAGGCTCCGATCACTCAAAACCTTTTCACTCCATCTTTCTACCTCCAATTTGGTCTCCCACTTCTCCTCCTTCCCTCCACCTCTGACACATATATCCTTTTAGTCAATCTTCCCTCACTCATTCTCTCCATGTGACCAAATCATTTCAAAACACCATCTTCTGCTCTCTCAACCACACTCTTTTTATTACCACACATCTCTCTTACCCTATTATTACTTAATCGATCAAACCACCTCACACCACACATTGTCCTCAAACATCTCATTTCCAGCACATACACCATCCTCCGCACACCTCTATCGATAGCCCACTCCTCGCAACCATATATCATTGTTGGAACCACTATTCCTTCAAACATACCAATTTTTCTTCCCGATGTAATGTTCTCGACTTCCACACATTCTACAACGCTTCCATAACTTTCGCCCCCTCCCCCACCCTATGATTCACTATCGCTTCCATGGTTCCTTCTGCTGCCAAATCCACTCCCAGATATATAAAGCACTTCACTTCCTCCAGTTTTTCTCCATTTAAACTTACCTCCGAATTAACTTGAATCTAAACACTACTGTACCTAATAATCTTGCTCTTATTCACATTTACTCTCAACTTTCTTCTTTCATACACTTTACCAGAATTAGTCACCAGATTCTGCAGTTTCTCACACGAATCAGCCACCAGCGCTGTATCATCAGCGAACAACAACTGACTCACTTCCAAAACTCTCTCATCCACAACAGACTGCATAATTGCCCCGCTTTCAAAAACTCTTGCATTCACCTCCTTAACAACCCCATCCATAAACAAATTAAACAACCATGGAGACATCACACACCTCTGCCGCAAAAGTACATTCACTGAGAATCAATCACTTTTTTCTCTTACTACACGTACACATGCCTTACATCCTCGATAAAAACTTTTCACTGCTTCTAACAACTTTCCTTCCAAACCATATATTCTAATACCTTCCACAGAGCATCTCTATCATCTCTATCAAGAGAGGCAAGTGTTTTGGGAGCAGCTGAATGAGTGTGCTGGTAGTTTTGATGCACGAGACCAGGTTATAGTGATGGGTGATTTGAATGCATAGGTGAATAATGTGGCAGTTGAAGGAATTATTGATATACATGGGGTTTTCAGTGTTGTAAATGTAAATGGTGAAGAGCTTGTAGATTTATGTGCTAAAAAAGGACTGGTGATTGGGAATATCTGGTTTGAAAAGAGAGATATACATAAGTATACGTATGTATGTAGGAGAGATGGCCAGAGGGCGTTATTGGATTACTTGTTAATTGATTGGCGCGCGAAAGAGAGACTTTTGGATGTTAATGTGCTAAGAGGTGCAACTGGAGGAATGTCTGATCATTATCTTGTGGAGGAGGCGAAGGTGAAAATTTGTAGAGATTTTCAGAAAAGAAGAGAAAATGATGGGGTGAAGAGAGTGGTGAGAGTAAGGGAGTTTGGGATGGAGACTTGTGTGAGGAAATACCAGGAGAGACTGAGTTCAGAATGGAAAAAGGTGAGAACAAAGGACGTAAGGGGAGTAGGGGAGGAATGGAATGTATTTTGGAAAGCATTGATGGCCTGTGCAAAAGATGCTTGTGGCATGAGATGCGTGGAAGGTGGGCAGATTGGAAGGCGTGGTGAGTGGTGGGATGAAGAAATAAGATTATTAGTGAAAGGGAAGAGAGAGGCATTTGGACGATTTTTGTAGAGAAATAATGCAAATGACTGAGAGATGTATAAAAGAAAGAGGCAGGAGGTCAAGAAAAAGGTGCAAAAGGTGAAAAAGAGGGCAAATGAATGTTTGGGTAAGAGAGTATCATTGAATTTTAGGGAGAATAAAAAGATGTTTATGAAGGAGGTAAATAAAGCGCGTAAGACAAGGGAACAAATGGGAACTTCAGTGAAGAGGGCTAATGGGGAGGTGATAAACAGTTGTGGTGATGTGAGAAGGAGATGAAGTAAGTATTTTGATGGTTTGTTGAATATGTTTCATACTAGAGTGGTAGATATAGTGTGTTCTGGTCGAGATGGTGTGCAAAGTGAGAGGGTTAGGGAAAATGATTTTGTAAACAGAGAAGAGGTAGCAAAAGGCTTGCGGAAGATGAAAACCTCCAAGGCAGCGAGTTTGGATGGTATTGCAGTGGAATATTTTAAAAAAGGGGGGTGACTGTATTGTTCATTGGTTGGTAACGTTATTTAATGTATGTATGACTCATGGTGAGGTGCCTGAGGATTGGCGGAATGCTTACACAGTGCCATTGTACAAAGGCAAAGGGGATAAAAGTGAGTGTTCAAATTACAGATTATAAGTTTGTTGAGTATTCCTGGGAAATTTTATGGGAGGGTGTTGATTGAGATCTTGAAGACATATACAGAGCGTCATATTGAGGAAGAGCAGTGTGGTTTCAGAAGTGGTAGAGGATGTGTGGATCAGGTGTTTGCTTTGAAGAATGTATGAGATAAATACTTAGTAAAGTAAAAGGATTCTTATGTAGCATTTGTGGATCTGGAGAAGGCATATGATAGAGTTGTTAGAAATGCTCTGTGGAAGGTATCAGGAATATATGGTGTTGGGGGCAAGTTGTTAAAAGCAGTGAAAAGTTTTTATCGAGGATGTAAGGCATGTTTACGTGTAGGAAGAGAGGAGAGTGATTGGTTCTCAGTGAATGTTGGTTTGCGGCAGGGGTGTGTGATGTCTCCATGGTCGTTTAATTTGTTTATGGATGGGGTTGTTAAGGAAGAAAATGCAAGAGTTTTGGAAAGAGTGGCAAGTATGCAGTCTGTTGTGGATGAGAGAGCTTGGTAAGTGAGTCATTTGCTGTTCGCTGATGATACAGCGCTGGTGGCTAATTTGTGTGAGAAACCGCAGAAGCTGGTGACTGAGTTTGGTAAAGTGTTTGAAAATAGAAAGCTGAGAATAAATGTGAATAAGAGGAAGGTTATTAGGTACAGTAGGGTTGAGGGACAAGTCAATTGGGAGGGAAGCTTGAATAGAGAAAAAATAGAGGAAGTGAAATGTTTTAGATATCGGGGAGTAGATTTGGCAGCGGATGGAACCATGGAAGCGGAAATGAATCATAGGATGGTGGAAGGGGCGAAAGTTCTGGGAGCATTAAAGAATGTTGAAGTCGAGAACATTATCTCAGAAAGGAAAAATGGGTATGTTTGAAGGAATAGTGGTTCCAGCAATGTTATATTGTTGCGAGGTGTGGGTTATAGATAGAGTTGTGCGGAGGATGGTGGATGCGTTGAAAATGAGTTGTTTAGGACAATATATGGTGTGAGGTGGTTTGACTGAGTAAGTAATGCAAGGGTAAGAGAGATATTTGGTATTAAAAAGAGTGTGGTGAGAGAGCAGAAAAGAGCATTTTGAAATGCTTTGGTCACATAGAGAGAATGAGTGAGTAAAGATTGACACAAAGGATATATGTGTCAGAGGTGAAAGGAACTAGGAGAAGTGGGAGACCAAATTGGAAGTGGAAGGATTGAGTGAAAAAGATTTTGAGCAATCTAGGCCTAAAAAAATGCAGGAGGATGAAAGGCATGCAATTAATAGAGTGATTTGGAACGATGTGTATACCGGGGTCGACGTGCTGTCAATGGATTGAACCAGGGCATGTGAAGCTTAGATCTAGGGTAAAACATGGAAAGTTTTGTGGGGCGTGGATGTGGAAAGGGAGCTGTTGTTTTGGAGCATTATACATGATAGCTAGCGACTGAGTGTGAACGAATGTGGACTTTTCTGTCATTTCCTAACGCTTCCTCGCGCGCCTACAGGGGTAAGGGGTTAAGGGGGGTGGGTCTTTTCATGTTTCGTTGTATCGACGGAAGTGAATAAAGGCAGCATGTATAAATTTTGTACATGCGCATACATGTATATGTGTGTGTATTTATATGTATGTATACGTTGAAATATATAGGTATGTATATGTGCGTGTGTGGACGTGTATGTATATAAAAGTGTATACAGGTGGGTTGGGCTATTCTTTCGTTTGATTCCCTGTACTACCTCGCATTACTCCATTCAGAATGATCCTTACCAGTCTGCTTGGCACGCTGGCAAGGATCGTTCTGAATGGAGTAATGCGAACTAGTGCAAGAAAAGTATAAGAACGGGACAAGAATCAAAGGTCTTATTTCATCACGTTAAAATCAATGATCATTGTATTGACTGCAGTAATGTCATCTCACCTATTAACTCTAACTCTATTACCAGAAGAAATACCATTTAGTCTTCTATCATCATATACACAAA
>NC_092243.1:21322086-21357086 GCF_036320965.1 Panulirus ornatus | reverse complement strand
CACACATCCTCTAACACTTCTGAAACCACACTGCCCCTCCCCAATCTGATGCTCTGTACATGCCTTCACCCTCTCAATCAATACCCTCCCATATAATTTACCAGGAATACTCAACAAACTTATACCTCTGTAATTTGAGCACTCACGCTTATCCCCTTTGCCTTTGTACAATGGCACTATGCACGCATTCCGCCAATCCTCAGGCACCTCACCATGAGTCATACATACATTAAATAACCTTACCAACCAGTCAACAATACAGTCACCCCCTTTTTTTAATATATTCCACTGCAGTACCATCCAAACCCACTGCCTTCCCGGCTTTCATCTTCCGCAAAGCTTTTACTACCTCTTCTCTGTTTACCAAATCATTTTCCCTAACCCTCTCACTTTGCACACCTTCTCGACCAAAACACCCTATATCTGCCACTCTATCATCAAACACATTCAACAAACCTTCAAAATACTCACTCCATCTCCTTCTCACATCACCACTACTTGTTATCACCTCCCCATTTGCGCCCTTCACTGAAGTTCCCATTTGCTCCCTTGTCTTACGCACTTTATTTACCTCCTTCCAGAACATCTTTTTATTCTCCCTAGAATTTAATGATACTCTCTGACCCCAACTCTCATTTGCCCTTTTTTTCACCTCTTGCACCTCTTTCTTTTATACATCTCCCACTCAATTGCATTTTTTCCCTACAAAAATCGTCCAAATGCCTCTCTCTTCTCTTTCACTAATACTCTTACTTCTTCATCCCACCACTCAATACCCTTTCTAATCAACCCACTTCCCACTCTTCTCATGCCACAAGCATCTTTTCCGCAATCCATCACTGATTCCCTAAATACATCCCATTCCTCCCCCACTCCCCTTACTTCCATTGTTCTCACCTTTTTCCATTCTGTACTCAGTCTCTCCTGATACTTCCTCACACAAGTCTCCTTCCTAAGCTCACTTACTCTCACCACCCTCTTCACCCCAACATTCACTCTTCTTTTCTGAAAACACATAAAAATCTTCACCTTAGCCTCCACAACATAATGATCAGACATCCCTCCAGTTGCACCTCTTAGCACATTAACATCCAAAAGTCTCTCTTTCGCGCGCCTTTCAATTAACACGTAATCCAATAACGCTCTCTGGCCATCTCTCCTACTTACATAAGTATACTTATGTATATCTCGCTTTTTAAACCAGGTATTCCCAATCATGAGTCCTTTTTCAGCACATAAATCTACAAGCTATTCACCATTTCCATTTACAACACTGACAACCCCATGTATACGAATTATTCCCTCAACTGCCACATTACTCACCTTTGCATTCAAATCACCCATCACTATAACCCGGTCTCGTGCATCAAAACCACTAACACACTCATTCAGCTGCTCCCAAAACACTTGCCTCTCATGATCTTTCTTCTCATGCCCAGGTGCATATGCACCAATAATCACCCATCTCTCTCCATCAACTTTCAGTTTTACCCATATTAATCGAGAATTTACTTTCTTACATTCTATCACATACTCCCAGAACTCCTGTTTCAGGAGCACTGCTACTCCTTCCCTTGCTCTTGTCCTCTCACTAACCCCTGACTTTACTCCCCAGACATTCCCAAAACACTCTTCCCCTTTACCCTTGAGCTTCGTTTCACTCAGAGCCAAAACATCCAGGTTCCTTTCCTCAAACATAGTACCTATCTCTCCTTTTTTCACATCTTGGTTACATCCACACACATTTAGGCACCCCAATCTGAGCCTTCGAGGAGGATGAGTACTCCCCGCGTGACTCCTTTTTCTGTTTCCCATTTTTTCCCAATTTTTCCTAAAAAATTTTTCCCAATTTTTTTCTAAATTGTTTCTTACCTTTTCATATGTATATATATATGTATGTGTGTGTGTGTGTGTGTGTATGTGCGTGTGTGTATGTATGTGTGTCTATGTGTATTTATATATGTATATTATCCCTGGGGATAGGGGTGAAAGAATACTTCCCACGCATTCCTCGCGTGTCGTAGAAAGCGACTAGAGGGGACGGGAGCGGGGGGCCAGAAATCCTCCCCTCCTTGTATTTTTTTTTTCTCACTTTGCACACCTTCTCGACCAAAACACCCTATATCTGCCACTCTATCATCAAACACATTCAACAAACCTTCAAAATACTCACTCCATCTCCTTCTCACATCACCACTACTTGTTATCACCTCCCCATTTGCGCCCTTCACTGAAGTTCCCATTTGCTCCCTTGTCTTACGCACTTTATTTACCTCCTTCCAGAACATCTTTTTATTCTCCCTAAGATTTAATGATGCTCTCTCACCCCAGTTCTCATTTCCCCTCTTTTTCACCTTTTGCACCTTTCTCTTGACCTCCTGTCTCTTTCTTTTATACATCTCCCACTCAATTGCATTTTTTCCCTGCAAAAATCGTCCAAATGCCTCTCTCTTCTCTTTCACTAATAATCTTACTTCTTCATCCCACCACTCACTACCCTTTCTAATCAACCTACCTCCTACTCTTCTCATGCCACAACCATCTTTTGCGCAATCCATCACTGATTCCCTAAATACATCCCATTCCTCCCCCACTGCCCTTACTTCCATTGTTCACACCTTTTTCCATTCTGTACTCAGTTTTCCTGGTACTTCCTCACACAAGTCTCCTTCCCAAGCTCACTTACTCTCACCACCCTCTTCACCCCAACATTCACTCTTCTTTTCTGAAAACCCATACAAATCTTCACCTTAGCCTCCACAACATAATGATCAGACATCCCTCCAGTTGCACCTCTCAGCACATTAACATCCAAAAGTCTCTCTTTCGCGCGCCTGTCAATTAACACGTAATCCAATAACGCTCTCTGGCCATCTCTCCTACTTACATACGTATACTTATGTATATCTCGCTTTTTAAACCAGGTATTCACAATCACCAGTCCTTTTTCAGCACATAAATCTACAAGCTCTTCACCATTTCCATTTACAACACTGAACACACCATGTATACCAATTATTCCCTCAACTTCCACATTACTCATCTTTGCATTCAAATCACCCATCGCTATAACCCGGTCTCGTGCATCAAAACCACTAACACACTCATTCAGCTGCTCCCAAAACACTTGCCTCTCATGATGTTTCTTCTCATGCCCAGGTGCATATGAACCAATAATCACCCATCTCTCTCCATCAACTTTCAGTTTTACCCATATTAATCGAGAATTTACTTTCTTACATTCTATCACATACTCCCACAACTCCTGATTCAGGAGTACTGCTACTCTTTCCCTTCCTCTTGTCCTCTCACTAACCCCTGACTTTACTCCCAAGACATTCCAAAACCACTCTTCCCCTTTACCCTTGAGCTTCGTTTCACTCAGAGCCAAAACATCCAGGTTCCTTTCCTCAAACATACCACCTATCTCTCCTTTTTTTACATCTTGGTTACATCCACACACATTTAGACACCCCAATCTGAGCCTTCGAGGAGGATGAGCACTCCCCGCGTGACTCCTTCTTCAGTTTCCTATTTTAGAAAGTTAAAAAATACAAGGAGGGGAGGATTTCTGGCACCCCGCTCCCGTCCCTTCTAGTCGCCTTCTACGACACGCGAGGAATGCGTGGGAAGTATTCTTTCACCCCTATCCCTAGGGATAATATATATATATATATATATATATATATATATATATATATATATATATATATATATATATATATATATATATATATATATACATACACCTACACACGCATATATATACACACACACACACACACATATACATGTATATACATATAAAAAAAGTAAGAAATGATTTAGAAAACTGAAACTTCTAGCTTGAAATGAAATGAGAAAATGAATGTCACATAACGGTTCAACCTCTCGCTATGGAAAAAGGAAATGTATAATTTATTTACACAAACGTCAAAAGTAGTTCTCATCAATTTAACCACTGTATCAATAAGATTCAATGTCTAAGCTACATTTTTTTTTTTCCAATATCACTATTTTCTTATCAAAGCATCATGTATGAAAACTATCACTCCAGTAACACAACTATAAACATTTACTTCCCCTTCAAAAAAAGTTCTGGGGAAGTCTGTCTCGATACACTGCAGGACACTCTACCACCTGGCGAGGTTTCCGTTGCAATGGTTCTTTATTTACAAACGTAATAGCATCAGATTATTAGCACTAGCACCAACTTCAGCACTTCCTGATCTCTTGGATGACATCCGCCGGCGGCGAGGCAGGTGAGGGCGGCGGTGTCCCCCTCAGGGTACGGTCCCACGACGCTTATATATATATATATATATATATATATATATATATATATATATATATATATATATATATATATATATATATATATATTTTTTTTTTTTCGCCCCCTCCCCCACCCTATGATCCACTTCCGCTTCCATGGTTCCATCCGCTGCCAGATCCACTCCCAGATATCTAAAACACTTCACTTCCTCCAGTTTTTTTCCATTCAAACTCACCTCCCAATTGACTTGACCCTCAACCCTACTGTATCTAATAACCTTGCTCCTATTCACATTTACTCTTCACTTTCTTCTTCCACACACTTTACCAAACTCAGTCACCAGCTTCTGCAGTTTCTCACATGAATCAGCCACCAGCGCTGTATCATCAGCGAACAACAACTGACTCACTTCCCAAGCTCTCTCATCCCCAACAGACTTCATACTTGCCCCTCTTTCCAAAACTCTTGGATCATAGGGTGGGGGAGGGGGCGAAAATTCTGGGGGCCTCGAAGAATGTGTGGAAGTCGAGAACATTATCTCGTAAAGCAAAAATGGGTATGTTTGAAGGAATAGTGGTTCCAACAATGTTGTATGGTTGCGAGGCGTGGGCTATGGATAAAGTTGTGCGCAGGAGGATGGATGTGCTGGAAATGAGATGTTTGAGGACAATGTGTGGTGTGAGGTGGTTTGATCGATAGAGTAACGTAAGGGTAAGAGAGAAGTGTGGAAATAAAAAGAGCGTGGTTGAGAGATCAGAAGAGGGTGTTTTGAAGTGGTTTGGGCACATGGAGAGAATGAGTGAGGAAAGATTGACCAAGAGCATATATGTGTCGGAGGTGGAGGGAACGAGGAGAAGAGGGAGACAAATTGGAGGTGGAAAGATGGAGTGAAAAAGATTTTGTGTGATCGGGGCCTGAACATGCAGGAGGGTGAAAGGAGGGCAAGGAATAGAGTGAATTGGAACGATGTGGTATACCGGGGTTGACGTGCTGTCAGTGGATTGAATCAAGGCATGTGAAGCGTCTGGGGTAAACCATGGAAAGCTGTGTAGGTATGTATATTTGCGTGTGTGGACGTATGTATATACATGTGTATGGGGGGGGTTGGGCCATTTCTTTCGTCTGTTTCCTTGCGCTACCTCGCAAACGCGAGAGACAGCGACAAAGTATAATAAAAAAAATAAAATATATATATATATATATATATATATATATATATATATATATATATATATATATATATATATATATATATATATATATTTTTTTTTTTTTTTTTTTGCTTTCTCTCTGTCTCCCGCGTTTGCGAGGTAGCGCAAGGAAAATGACGAAAGAAATGGCCCAACCCACCCCCATACACATGTATATACATACGTCCACACACGCAAATATACATACCTACACAGCTTTCCATGGTTTACCCCAGACGCTTCACATGCCCCGATTCAATCCACTGACAGCACGTCAATCCCGGTATACCACATCGCTCCAATTCACTCTATTCCTTGCCCTCCTTTCACCCTCCTGCATGCTCAGGCCCCGATCACACAAAATCTTTTTCACTCCATCTTTCCACCTAAAATTTGGTCTCCCTCTTCTCCTCGTTCCCTCCACCTCCGACACATATATCCTCTTGGTAAATCTTTCCTCACTCATTCTCTCCATGTGCCAAAACCATTTCAAAACACCCTCTTCTGCTCTCTCAACCACGCTCCTTTTATTTCCACACATCTCTCTTACCCTTACGTTACTTACTCGATCAAACCACCTCACACCACACATTGTCCTCAAACATCTCATTTCCAGCACATCCATCCTCCTGCGCACAACTCTATCCATAGCCCACGCCTCGCAACCATACAACATTGTTGGAACCACTATTCCTTCAAACATACCCATTTTTGCTTTCCGAGATAATGTTCTCGACTTCCACACATTCTTTAAGGCTCCCAGAATTTTCGCCCCCTCCCCCACACTATGATCCACTTCCGCTTCCATGGTTCCATCCGCTGCCAGATCCACTCCCAGATATCTAAAACACTTCACTTCCTCCAGTTTTTCTCCATTCAAACTCACCTCCCAATTGACTTGACCCTCAACCCTACTGTACCTAATAACCTTGCTCTTATTCACATTTACTCTTAACTTTCTTCTTTCACACACTTTACCAAACTCAGTCACCAGCTTCTACAGTTTCTCACATGAATCAGCCAACAGCGCTGTGTCATCAGCGAACAACAACTGACTCACTTCCCAAGCTCTCTCATCCACAACAGACTTCATACTTGCCCCTCTTTCCAAAACTCTTGCATTCACCTCCCTAACAACCCCATCCACAAACATTCTACTCGTACACATGCCTTACATCCTCGAAAAAAACTTTTCACTTCTTCTAACAACTTGCCTCCCACACCATATATTCTTAATACCTTCCACAGAGCATCTCTATCAACTCTATCATATGCCTTCTCCAGATCCATAAATGCAACATACAAATCCATTTGCTTTTCTAAGTATTTCTCACATACATTCTTCAAAGCAAACACCTGATCCACACATCCTCTACCACTTCTGAAACCACACTGCTCTTTCCCAGTCTGATGTTCTGTACATGCCTTCACCCTCTCAATCAATACCCTACCATATAATTTACCAGGAATACTCAACAAACTTATACATCAGAAATTTGAGCACTCACTCTTATCCCCTTTGCCTTTGTACAATGGCACTATGCACGCATTCCGCCAATCCTCAGGCACCTCACCATGAGTCATACGTACATTAAATAACCTTACCAACCAGTCAACAATACAGTCACCCCCTTTTTTAATAAATTCCACTGCAATACCATCCAAACCTGCTGCCTTGCCGGGTTTCACCTTCCGCAAAGCTTTTACTACCTCTTCTCTGTTTACCAAATCATTTTCCCTAACCCTCTCACTTTGCACACCACCTCGACCAAAAGACCCTATATCTGCCACTCTATCATCAAACACATTCAACAAACCTTCAAAATATTCACTCCATCTCATTCTCACATCACCACTACTTGTTATCTCCTAACCATTTGCGCCCTTCACTGAAGTTCCCATTTGCTTCCTTGTCTTACGCACATATATTTGCCTCCTTCCAGAACATCTTTCTATTCTCCCTAGAATTTAATGATACTCTCTAATCCCCAACTCTCATTTGCCCTCTTTTCACCTCTTGCACCTTTCTCTTGACATCCTCTCTCTTTCTTTCATACATCTCCCACTCAATTGCATTTTTTTCCTGCAAAAATCGTCCAAATGCCTCACTCTTCTCTTTCACTAATAATCTTACTTCTTCATCCCACCACTCACTACCTATTCTAATCAACGCACCTCCCACTCTTCTCATGGCACAAGCATCTTTTGCGCAATCCATCACTGATTCCCTAAATAAATCCCATTCCTCCCCCACTCCCCTTACTTCCATTGTTCTCACAATTTTCCATTCTGTACTCAGTCTCTCCTGGTACTTCCTCACACAAGTCTCCTTCCCAAGCTCACTTACTCTCACCAACCTCTTCACCCCAACATTCACTCTTCTTTTCTGAAAACCCATACAAATCTTCACCTTAGCCTCCACAACATAATGATCAGACATCCCTCCAGTTGCACCTCTTAGCACATTAACATCCAAAAGTCTCTCTTTCGCGCGCCTGTCAATGAACACGTAATCCAATATTGCGATCTGGCCATCTCTCCTACTTACATACGTATGCTTATGTATATCTCGCTTTTTAAACCAGGTATTCCCAATTACCAGTCCATTTTCAGCACATAAATCTACAAGCTCTTCACCATTTCCATTCACAACACTGAACACCCCTATGTATGCCAATTATTCCCTCAACTGCCACATTATTCACCTTTGCATTCAAAACCATCTCTATAACCCGGTCTCGTGCATCAAAACCACTAACACACTTATTCAGCTGCTCCCAAAACACTTGCCTCTCATGATCTTTCTTCTCATGCCCAAGTGCATATGCACCAATAATCACCCACCTCTCTCCATCAACTTTCAGTTTTACCCATATCAATGTAGAATTTACTTTCTTACATTCTATCACATACTCCCACAATTCCTGTTTCAGGAGTAGTGCTACTCCTTCCCTTGCTCTTGTTCTCTCACTAACCCCTGACTTTACTCCCAAGACATTCCCCAACCACTCTTCCCCTTTACCTTGAGCTTCGTTTCACTCAGAGCCAAAATATCCAGGTTCCTTTCCTAAAACATACTACCTATCTCTCCTTTTTTCACATCTCTTTTACAGCCACACACATTTAGACACCCAAGTCTGAGCCTTCGAGGAGGATGAGCACTCCCCGCGGGACTCCTTCTTCTGTTTACCCGCTCCTGAACCCCTCTAGTCGCCTTCTACGACATGCATGTATATGTATACATATATATACATATATATATATATATATATATATATATATATATATATATATATATATATATATATATATATATATATATATATATATATATATATATATACATATGTGTATATATATATATACATGGTGATGTGAGAAGGAGATGGAGTGAGTATTTTGAAGGTTTGTTGAATGTGTTTGATGATAGAGTGGCAGATATAGGGTGTTTTGGTCGAGGTGGTGCGCAAAGTGAGAGGGTTAGGGAAAATGATTTGGTAAACAGAGTAGAGGTAGTAAAAGCTTTGCGGAAGATGAAAGCCGGCCAGGCAGCAGGTTTGGATGGTATTGCAGTGGAATTTATAAAAAAAGGGGGTGACTGTATTGTTGACTGGTTGGTAAGGTTATTTAATGTATGTATGACTCACGGTGAGGTGCTTGAGGATTGGCGGAATGCGTGCATAGTGCCATTGTACAAAGGCAAAGGGGATAAGAGTGAGTGCTCAAATAACAGAGGTATAAGTTTGTTGAGTATTCCTGGTAAATTATATGGGAGGATATTGATTGAGAGGGTGAAGGCATGTACAGAGCATCAGATTGGGGAAGAGCAGTGTGGTTTCAGAAGTGGTAGAGGATGTGTGGATCAGGTGTTTGCTTTGAAGAATGTATGTGAGAAATACTTAGAAAAGCAAATGGATTTGTATGTAGCATTTATGGATCTGGAGAAGGCATATGATAGAGTTGATAGAGATGCTCTGTGGAAGGTATTAAGAATATATGGTGTGGGAGGAAAGTTGTTAGAAGCAGTGAAAAGTTTTTATCGAGGATGTAAGGCATGTGTACGTGTAGGAAGAGAGGAAAGTGATTGGTTCTCAGTGAATGTAGGTTTGCGGCAGGGGTGTGTGATGTCTCCATGGTTGTTTAATTTGTTTATGGATGGGGTTGTTAGGGAGGTAAATGCAAGAGTTTTGGAAAGAGGGGCAAGTATGAAGTCTGTTGGGGATGAGAGAGCTTGGGAAGTGAGTCAGTTGTTGTTCGCTGATGATACAGCACTGGTGGCTGATTCATGTGAGAAACTGCTGAAGCTGGTGACTGAGTTTGGTAAAGTGTGTGGAACAAGAAAGTTAAGAGTAAATGTGAATAAGAGCAAGGTTATTAGGTACAGTAGGGTTGAGGGTCAAGTCAATTGGGAGGTGAGTTTGAATGGAGAAAAACTGGAGGAAGTGAAGTGTTTTAGATATCTGGGAGTGGATCTGGCAGCGGATGGAACCATGGAAGCGGAAGTGGATCATAGGGTGGGGGAGGGGGCAAAAATTCAGGGGGCCTTGAAGAATGTGTGGAAGTCGAGAACATTATCTCGGAAAGCAAAAATGGGTATGTTTGAAGGAATAGTGGTTCCAACAATGTTGTATGGTTGCGAGGCGTGGGCTATGGATAGAGTTGTGCGCAGGAGGATGGATGTGCTGGAAATGAGATGTTTGAGGACAATATGTGGTGTGAGGTGGTTTGATCGAGTGAGTAACGTAAGGTTAAGAGAGATGTGTGGAAATAAAAAGAGCGTGGTTGAGAGAGCAGAAGAGGGTGTTTTGAAGTGGTTTGGGCACATGGAGAGGATGAGTGAGGAAAGATTGACCAAGAGGATATATGTGTCGGAGGTGGAGGGAGCAAGGAGAAGAGGGAGACCAAATTGGAGGTGGAAAGATGGAGTGAAAAAGATTTTGTGTGATCGGGGCCTGAACATGCAGGAGGGTGAAAGGAGGGCAAGGAATAGAGTGAGTTGGAGCGATGTGGTATACCGGGGTTGACGTGCTGTCGGTGGATTGAATCAGGGCATGTGAAGCGTCTGGGGTAAACCATGGAAAGCTGTGTAGGTATGTATATTTGTGTGTGTGGACGTATGTATATAAATGTTTATGGGGGGGGGGGGTTGGGCCATTTCTTTCGTCTGTTTCCTTGCGCTACCTCGCAAACGCGGGAGACAGCGACAAAGTGTAAAAAAAAAAAAAAAATATATATATATATATATATATATATATATATATATATATATATATATATATATATATATATATATATATATATATAAATCTATTTATTCATTTTGCTTTGTCGCTGTCTCCCGCGTTTGCGAGGTAGCTCAAGGAAACAGACGAAAAAAATGGCCCAACCCAACCCCATACACATGTATATATATACACGTCCCCACACGCAAATATGCATACCGATACATATCAATGTAAACATATTTATACAAAAACAGACATATATATATATATATATATATATATATATACACATGCACACAATTCACACTGTCTGCTTTTATTCACTCCCATCCTAACCTCGCCACACATGGAAAAACATCCAACTCCCACTTCATGTGTGCAAGGTAGTGCTAGGAAAAGACCTCAAAGGCCCCATTCGTTCACGCTCAGTCTCTAGCTGTCATGCAATAATGCCCGAAACCACAGCTCCCTTTCCACATTCAGGCCCCACAAAACTTTCCATGGTTTACCCCAGACGCTTCACATGCCCTAATTCAATCCATTGACAGCACTTCGACCCCGGTATACCATATCGATTCAATTCACTCTATGCCTTGCCCGCCTTTCACCCTCCTGCATGTTCAGGCCCCGATCACTCTAAATCTTTTTCACTCCATCTTTCCATATATATATATATATATATATATATATATATATATATATATATATATATATATATATATATATATATATATATATATATATATATATATTTCTATTTTGCTTTGTCGCTGTCTCCCGCGTTAGCGAGGTAGCGCAAGGAAACAGAGGAAAGAATGGCCTAACCCGCCCACATACGCATGTATATACATACTCGTCCAAACACGCAAATATACATACCTATACATCTCAATGTACACATATATATACACACACGGATATATACATATATACATATGTACATAATTCATACTGTCTGCCTTTATTTGTTCCCATCGCCACTCCGCCACACGTGGAATAACAGCCCCCTACCCCCTCAAGTGTGCGAGGTTACGCTAGGAAGACACCAAAGGCCCCATTCGTTCACACTCAGTCTCTAGCTGTTATGTAATAATTCACCGAAACCACAACTCCCTTTCCACATCCAGGCCCAACGCAACTTTCCATGGTTTACCACAGACGCTTCACATGCCCTGGTTCAATCCACTGACAGCACGTCGACCCCTTTATACCACACCGTTCCATTCACTCTATTCCTTGCACGCCTTTCACCCTCCTGCATGTACAGGCCCCGATCACTCAAAATCTTTTTCACTCCATCTTTCCACCTCCAGTTTGGTCTCCCACTTCTCCTCGTTCCCTCCACCTCTGACACATATATCCTCTTGGTCAATCTTTCTCCACTCATTCTCTCCATGTGACCAAACCATTTTAAAACACCCTCTTCTGCTCTCACAACCACACTCTTTTTATTTCCACACATCTCTCTCACCCTTACATTACTTACTCGATCAAACCACATCACACCACATATTGTACTCAAACATCTCATTTCCAGCAAATCCACCCTCCTGCGCATCCACCCTCCATAGCCCACGCCTCGCAACCATTCCTTCAAACATACCCATTTTTGCTTTCCGATATAATGTTCTCGACTTCCAAACATTCTTCAAGGCTCCCAGGATTTTCGCCCCCTCCCCCACTCTATGATTCACTTCCGCTTCCATGGGTCCATCCGCTGCCAGATCCACTCCCAGATATCTTAAACACTTTACTTCCTCCAGTTTTTCTCCATTCAAACTTACCTCCCAATTGACTTAACCCTCAACCCTACTGTACCTAATGACCTTGCTCCTATTCACATTTACTCTTAACTTTCTTCTTCCACACACTTTTCCAAACTCAGTCACCAGCTTCTGCAGTTTCTTACATGAATCAACCACCAGCGCTGTGTCATCAGCGAACAACAACTGACTCACTTTCCGAGCTCTCTCATCCACAACAGACTGCATACTTGCTCCTCTTTCCAAAACTCTTGCATTCACCTCCCTAACAACCCCATCCATAAAAAAATCAAACAACCATGGAGACATCACACACCCATGCCGCAAACCTACATTCACTGAGAACCAATCACTTTCCTCTCTTCCTACACGTACACATGCCTTACATCCTCGACAAAAACTTTTCACTGCTTCTAACAACTTGCCTCCCACACAATATATTCTTAACACCTTCCACAGAGCATCTCTATCAACTCTATCATATGCCTTCTCCAGATCCATAAATGCTACATACAAATCCATTCGCTTTTCTAAGTATTTCTCACAAACATTCTTCAAAGCAAACACCTGATCCACTCATCCTCTACCACTTTTGAAACCACACTGATTTTCCCCAATCTGATGCTCTGTACACGCCTTCAACCTCTCAATCAATACCCTCCCACATAATTTAACAGGAACACGCAACAGACTTATACCTCTGTAATTTGAGCACTCACTCTAATCCCCTTTGCCTTTGTACAATGGCACTATGCAAGCATTCCGCCAATCCTCAGCCACCTCATCATTAATCATGAATACATTAAATAACCTTACCAACCAGTCAACAATACAGTCACCCCCTTTTTTAATAAATTAAACTGCAATACCATCCAAACCTGCTGCTTTACCGGCTTTCATCTTCGGTAAACCTTTTACTACCTCTTCTCTATTTACCAAATCATTTTCCCTAACCCTCTCACTTTGCACACCACCTCGACCAAAACACCCTATATCTGCCACTCTATCATCAAATACATTCAACAAACCTTCAAAATACTCACTCCATCTCCTTCTCACATCACCACTACTTTTTATCACCTCCCCATTAGCCCCCTTCACTGAAGTTCCCATTTGCTCCCCTGTCTTACGCACTTTATTTACCTCCTTCCAAACCATCTTTTTATTCTCACTAAAATTCAATGATACTCTCTCACCCTAACTCTCATTTGCCCTCTTTTTCACCTCTTGCACCTTTCTCTTGAGCTCCTGCCTCTTTCTCTTATACCTCTCAAACTCATTTGCACCCTTTCCCTGCAAAAATCGTTGAAATGCCTCTCTCTTCTCTTTCAATAATAATCTTACTTCTTCATCCCACCACTCACTAGTTTTTCTAGTCAACCCACTTCCCACGCTTCTCATACCACAAGCATCTTTTGCGCAAGCCATCACTGCTTCCCTAAATGCATCAAATTCCTGCTCCACTCCCCTTACTTCCATTGTTTACCCCAGACGCTTCACATGCCCTGATTCAATCCATTGACAGCACGTCGACCCCGGTATACCACATCGATCCAATTCACTCTATTCCCTGCCCGCCTTTCACCCTCCTGCATGTTCAGGCCCCGAACACCCAAATCTTTTTCAATGCATCTTTCCACCTCCAATTTGGTCTCCCACTTCTCGTTCCCTCCACCTCCGACACATATATCCTCTTGGTCAATCCTTCCTCACTCATTCTCTCCATGTGCCCAAACCATTTCAAAATACCCTCTTCTGCTCTCTCAACCACTCGCTTTTTATTTCCACACATCTCTCTTACCCTTACATTACTTACTCGATCAAACCACCTCACACCACATATTGTTCTCAAACATCTCATTTCCAGCACATCCACCCTCCTGCGCACAACTCAATCCATAGCCCACGCCTCGCAACAATGTAACATTGTTAGAACCACTATTCCACTATATATATATATATATATATATATATATATATATATATATATATATATATATATATATATATATATATATATCTTTTTTTCTTTCAAACTATTCGCCATTTCCCGCATTAGCGAGGTAGCGTTAAGAACAGAGGACTGGGCCTTTGAGGGAATACCCTCACCTGGCCCAATTCTCTGTTCCTTCTTTTGGAAAAAAAATAAAAAACGAGAGGGGAGGATTTCCAGCCCCCCGCTCCCTCCCCTTTTAGTCGCCTTCTACGACACGCAGGGAATACGTGGGAAGTATTCTTAATCCCCTATCCCCAGGGATATATATATATATATATATACATATATATATATATATATATATATATATATATATATATATATATATATATATATATATATATATATATATATATATATATATATATATATATATATATATATATATATATATATGTGAGTAATGTGGCAGTTGAGGGAATAATTGGTACACATGAGGTGTTCAGTACTGTAAATGGAAATGGTGAAGAGCTTGTAGATTTATATGCTGAAAAGGGAATGGTGATTGGGAATACCTTGTTTAAAAAGCGAGATACACATAAGTGTATGTATGTAAGTAGGAGAGATGGCCAGAGAGCGTTACTGGATTTCGTGTTAATTGATAGGCGCGCGAAAGAGAGACTTCTAGATGTTAATGTGCTGAGAGGTGCAACTGGAGGGATGTCTGATCATTATCTTGTGAAGGTGAAGGTGAAGATTTGTAGGGGTTTTCAGAAAAGAGGAGAGAATGTTTGGGTGAAGAGAGTGGTGAGAGTAAGTGAGCTTGCGAAGGAGACTTGTGTGAGGAAGTACCAGGAGAGATTCAGTACAGAGTAGAAAAAGGTGAGAACAAAGGAGGTAAAGGTAGTTGGGGAGGAATGGGATGTATTTAGGGAAGCAGTAATGCGGTGCGCAAAAGATGCTTCTGGCATTAGAAGCTTGGGAGATGGGTTCATTAGAAAGGGTAATGAGGGGTGGGACGAAGAATTAAGATTGTCAGTGGATTAGAAGGGAGAGGCATTTGGTCGATTTTTGCAGGAAAAATGCAAATGAGTGGGAGATGTATAAAAGAAAGAGGCAAGAGGTCAAGAGAAAGGTGCAAGAGGTGAAAAAGAAGGAAATGAGAGCTGGTGTGAGAGAGTATCATTAAATTTTAGGGAAAATAAAAAGATGTTTTGGAAGGAGGTAAGTAACTGCGTAAGACAAGGGAGCAAATGGGAACTTCAGTGAAGGGGGCGAATGGGGAGGTGATAACAAGTAGCGGTGATGTGAGAAGGAGATGGAGTGAGTATTTTGAAGGTTTGTTGAATGTGTTTGTGATAGAGTGGCAGATATAGGGTGTTTTGGTCGAGGTGGTGTGCAAAGTGGGAGGGTTAGGGAAAATGATTGGGTAAATAGAAAAGAGGTAGTAAAAGCTTTACGGAAGATGAAAGCCGGCAAGGCAGTGCGTTTGGATGGTATTGCATTGGAATTTATTAAAAAAGGGGATGACTGTATTGTTGACTGGTTGGTAAGGTTATTTAATGTATGTATGTTTCATGGTGAGGTGCCTGATGATTGGAGGAATGCTTGCATAGTGCCATTGTACAAAGGCAAATGTGATAGGAGTGAGGGCTCAAATTACAGAGGTATAAGTTTGTTGAGTATTCTTGGGAAATTGTATGGGAAGGTATTGATTGAGAGGGTGAAGGCATGTACAGAGCATCAGATTGGGGAAGAGCAGTGTGGTTTCAGAAGTGGTAGAGGATGTGTGGAACAGGGGTTTTCTTTGAAGAATGTATGTGAGAAATACTCAGAAAAGCAAATGAATTTGTATGTAGTATTTATGGATCTGGAGAAGGCATATGATAGAGTTGATAGAGATGCTCTGTGGAAGGTATTAAGAATATATGGTGTGGGAGGCAAGTTGTTAGAAGCAGTGAAGTTTGAATGGAGAAAAACTGGAGGAAGTAAAGTGTTTTAGATATTTAGGAGTGGATCTTGCAGCGGATGGAACCACGGAAGCGGAAGTGAATCATTGGGTGGGGGAGGGGGCGAGAATTCTGAGAGCCTTGAGGTATGTTTGGAAGTCGAGAACATTATCTCGGAAAGCAAAAATGGGTATGTCTGAGGGAATAGTGGTTCCAACAATGTTGTATGGTTGCGAGGCGTAGGCTATGGATAGGGTTGTGCGCAAGATTGTGGATGTGCTGGAAATGAGATGTTTGAGGACAATATGTGGTGTGAGGTGGTTTGATCGAGTGAGTAATGTAAGGGTAAGAGAGATGTGTGGAAATAAAAAGAGTGTGGTAGAGGGAGCAGAAGAGGGTGTTTTGAAATGGTTTGGTCACATGGAGAGAATGAGTGAGGAAAGATTGACCAAGAGGATATATGTGTCGGAGGTGGAGGGAACGAGGAGAAGTAGGAGACCGACTTAGAGGTGGAAAGATGGAGTGAAAAAGATTTTGAGCGATCGGGGCCTGAACATGCAGGAGGGTGAAAGGCGTGCAAGGAGTAAAGTGAATTGGAACGATGTGGTATAACGAGGTCGACCTGCTGTCAATGGATTGAACCAGGGCATGTAAAGCGTCTGGAGTAAACCATGGAAAGTTCTGTGGGGCCTGGATGTGGAAAGGGAGCTGTGGTTTCAGGCATTATTAAATGAGAGCTAGAAACTAAGTGTGAACGAATGGGGCCTTTGTTGTCTTTTCCTAGCCGTACCTCGCACACATGAGGTGGGAGGGGGCTGTTATTCCATGTGTGGTGGGGTTGCAATGGGAATACATAAAGGCAGATAGTATGAATTATGTACATATGTATATATGTATATGTCTGTGTGTGTATATATATGTGTATATTGAGATGTATAGATATGTATACTTGGGTGTGTGGACGTGTATGTATATACATGTGTATGGGGGTCAGTTGGGACATTCTTTCGTCTGTTTTCTTGCGCTACCTCTTTAACGCGGGAGACGGCGACAAAACAAGATGAAATAAAAAAAAATATTAATATATATGCTATATATATATATATATATATATATATATATATATATATATATATATATATATATATATATATATATATATATATATATATATATATATCTATATATATATAGATAGATAGATATATGTATATATATATATATATATATATATATATATATATATATATATATATATATATATATATATATATATATATATATATATATACATATATCTATATGTATATATGTATGTATACATATATTCCTATGAGTCCACGGGGAAAATGAAACACGAAAAGTTCGTGTTTCATTTTCCCCGTGGACTCATAGGAATATCTTGATCACGCACAAAATTGTGATCCTTTCCAACAAATATACATATATATATAAATATCTCTATAGAACATACAAACCTCCAACAGCCAGAATCGAACCCGGGACCCCTGTGCAACAGGCGAGAACGATACCGGTGGGCTCTGGGCCCGGCCCAATACCGAGCGGTAGTATTACCGTCTGTTGCACAGAAGTTCCGGGTTCGATCCTGGCCGATGGAGGTTTGTATGTTTTATGAGGGTGCCCCTTCCTATGCAATTCGATCGTATATAAATATAATATATATATATATATATATATATATATATATATATATAGTGGGAGGTAAGTTTGAATGGAGAAAAACTGGAGGAAGTAAAGTGTTTTAGATATCTGGGAGTGGATCTGGCAGCGGATGCAACAATGGAAGCGGAAGTGAATCATAGGGTGGGGAAGGGGGCGAAAATCCTGGGAGCCTTGAAGAATGTTTGGAAGTCGAAAACATTATCTCGGAAAGCAAAAATGGGTATGTTTGAAGGAATAGTGGTTCCAACAATGTTGTATGGTTGCGAGGCGTGGGCTATGGATAGAGTTGTGCGCAGGAGGGTGGATGTGCTGGAAATGAAATGTTTGAGGACAATGTGTGGTGTAAGGTGGTTTGATCGAGTAAGTAATGTAAGGGTAAGAGAGATGTGTGAAAATAAAAAGAGCGTGGTTGAGAGAGCAGAAGAGGGTGTTTTGAAATGGTTTGGGCACATGGAGAGAATGAGTGAGGAAAGATTGACCAAGAGGATATATGTGTCGGAGGTGGAGGGAACGAGGAGAAGTGGGAGACCAAATTGGAGGTGGAAATATGGAGTGAAAAAGATTTCGAGTGATCGGGGCCTGAACATGCCGGAGGGTGCAAGGCGGGCAAGGAATAGAGTGAATTGGATCGATTTGGTATACCGGGGTTGACGTGCTGTCAGTGGATTGAATCAGGGCATGTGAAGCGTCTGGGGTAAACCATGGAAAGTTGTGTGGGGCCTGGATGTGGAAAGGGAGATGTGGTTTCGGGCATTATTGCATGACAGCTAGAGACTGAGTGTGAATGAATGGGGACTTTGTTGTCTTTTCCTAGCGCTACCTCGCACACATGAGGGGGGAGGGGGATGGTATTCCATGTGTGGCGAGGTGGCGATGGAAATGAATAGGGGCAGACAGTGTGAACTGTGTGCATGGGTATATATGTATGTGTCTATGTGTGTATATATATGTGTACATTGAGATGTATAGGTATGTATATTTGCGTGTGTGGACGTGTATGTATGTACATGTGTATGGGGGTGGGTTGGGACACTTCTTTCGTCTGTTTCCTTGCGCTACCTCGCAAACGAGGGAGACAGCGACAAAGCAAAATAAAATAAATGAAATAATATATATATATATATATATATATATATATATATATATATATATATATTTATATATATATATATATATATATATATATATATATATATATATATATATATATATATATATATATATATATATATATATATATTCAGACATCTATTTTCATATGTTTAAGTTATCAGTTTTGCCCATTCCCAGTTTCAGTCAATAACTCAGCTTTTTGGTCCTTCAAAATTGTTGTTATTCCTTAAAAATGAAAAATGATTCTTTGTTGAGTTATCTTTTTTCACTTTCAATATTCCATATTTTTGGATTCCTAAGTGTAAACTTTAAGTGTAAATTAACTTACCAATTCTCAAATAATCATTGACTAACAGAACATTACCAAAAAGATTACTGCGTCGGCTCAGTTTGTCCCTTTCTCTTTGGTCAAATTTCTAAGGTGGCTGGTCTTCAATAAGCCAGGGTTTACATAGTAAGTTTAAGGTGTGAATACTCACGGTGGACCTTCACTGTGACGGGCAGCTCCTTGAACTCAGAGGTGTAGGGGGAAAGCTGTAGGGCGACACATAGGTACTCGCCAGCATCATCAAGGGTAACATTATGTACGATGAGGTTGTCAGGCTGCTCACTGCCGCGGCTGTACTTATCACCTGACGGTAAAAGTCTGTGTAAGTAGGGTGACGATCTCTGTGGTAAGGCCACGAATTATCTCCTTCAACGACAGTAAACGTTTCAAATGGCAAAAACATTCATATTAATGATAATTTTCACTAAACTTTATATACGACAATGCCAGTCCTTCAAAATTAGGTAAATAAGAATATTTTTCCGACTGATGGTAAGCTAGTTTGGTTATTTTATGATTTTCAAGTTAGTCATATGTGATGGATCATGATATATACATTTTTGTTTACTATTTAGAGAATAATAAAACCATTTTTAGATATTTGAAAAAATCTCTTTTCTGTTGACTCATCAGCTTAGGTGCTTACTGCACTGGAACGTTGTTTTCTTTGAGTATCATATACTTGAAATGACGGACATGCGGTGAAAATTTTCCCAATTAAAAGATAAGAGTCATAAATCTAAAATGCAAATACACTGAAAAAGAATCTTACCTTCTCATCCCCATTCCTTCCAGCACATTTATCTCTAAGTGGTATACATCACATCATATAAATAAACGATTAAAAGAGTAATGGATTTCGTCAAATGAAAGTGAAAAGAAAAATTCAAAATGAAGAGAATGATGGAAGTAATAGGAGGGATTTGTTCTAAAGTGGGTGCTGAAAGAACGCACTAAGAGGTGTGTTAGAATGATATACTGGGAGGAGACAGACGAACTGGAAGGGGGAATGATGACAGACGCAGCCAGAAGAAATAGTACTGAAAGAACTGTTAAACAAAATTGTAGTACGGATATAAGAAGAATATCAGCAGAGAAATCAAACAGTTATAATCAGTGCCAGATTTCTAAGGGATTAGATCAATTTTGTTATGCGTCTTTGTACTTGCTCTAATTTTTCCTCGTCTTTTTCATAGTTTGGAGAACAAGACTGGACTGCATAATCAAGGTGTGGTCTTACTGGAGAATAATAGTTTGGGATTGTTTCTGGCTATGAAACCTGACATTTGGTTGCCATCTTTACTTGCAGCTTAACATTGTTCTGTGTATTTCAAATTGTTGCTAATGACAAGTTCAAGCTTCGTTTTTTTTTTTTTTCGTTTACTTTAGCAATAGAGTTTCCGATTAGTTCGTAGCCTTAAAGTATATTCTTGTCTCCAAAGTGCATAATTTTACACGTCGATATCATACTTCATTTGCCATCTGTCTGACCAATCATCTAGTAAGCCAAGATCTCTCTGAATCATTTCGCAGTCCCGCCTGTTTACAGCTCTACCTCGTAGTTTAGTAACGTCAGCAAATTTGGAGATCCTAGATACAAGACCGAGATCTACGTTATCAATGTACGTCATGGAAAGAATTGGGCCTGTGGCACACCACTCGTAACGTCTAGCGAATCTGACGCTTCGCTGTTTCATACTACACGCTGCCTTCTTCCGGTAAGCCAGTCTCCAGACCCATGTGTGGAGTTCTTCACCAGTTCCGTGTGTTTTGAATTTTATTCAAATCTCTTGTGAGTTACTTTATCGAAAGCCGGTTAGAAATCTAAATATACTAAATCAGACGGTCATTTTTCGTCCCAGTTCTGATCAATAACATTAAGAAATTCCAGCAAATTTGGTGTTAGTGTTGGTTGTCCGATAAAGTTTTTTTTTAAGAAACGTGAAAATTTTCACTCATTTTTCCCATCATTCAATCTAACACTGACATAAGGTTAATTGGGCGGTAGCTAAAAGCACACTTTTTTGTCTCCTTTTTATATATAGCAGTAACGTTTCCTAGTTTCCATTAACTTGGCACTTGACAATCAGATAAAGATTTGTTGAATATTTTTGGTGTGGGTATATCAGCTGTCTCCTGACCTTTAAAGATCTTGGAGCTAATTTGCCTGGGCCGTTAGATTTGTTAGCATTCAATTGGTCCAGGTATCTAAGTACTTCAGAGCTCTTTATTTCTTTAACCTTCAACTCTTCTTCATTATATGCTTGTAACATTTTCATTGGTTGCGGTATTTGAGATGTTTCTTGAATCGTGAATACGGAGTTAAAAGAATAATTCATTATGGCAGCCATTTCCTTGTCGTCAGTCATATTCGTTTCGTAATGGTCCAGTTCCTTATTTTACTGTCTTCCTTTATCTTGTACATTTGGAGAATTCTTTAGGATTATTCTTAACTTTCAAGGAATTTTTTTTTCTTCCTGGCATCTATTCTGTCTTATGACCTTCTCACATTCTCTTAGGATTTTGATTAATTCCTGATATTTTAATCTGTTCCCATAGATTTGAATTTCTTATATGTTTTCTTCCTTTGTCAAATTAGTCCTATTCTTCTATTCATCATGATCGTCTTGAAATATTGCAGGTTCTGTTCGTAATTTGTGAAATATGTTGATTATTCAATTTCGAGTAGTGTGTTCTTATAATTATTCCACATTTCCTCAAGTGTGTGAATGTCAAGAAGTTTTGTCCCATTGGTACTGCGGATTTCATTTCAAATGTTTTCAAAATTTGCTCGCCTCTAATCTTGGATAAAGAGTTTATCATAGTTTATTTCATAGTCTGAATTCATCTCTAATCTAATCAAACTATGATCTCTGACAAACAGTCGCCTACTTCACAAGAGTTGATCAAGCTTGTGTCACTGGTGAGAACAAGATCAAGAATGTTTTTACCTCTAGTTGGTTCTTTTATCAATTGTTCCAGAAAAGTGTCTTCAATCAGTTCTATTAGTCTCGTTCCCTCTCGGTCACCTGTTAACGTGCTTAAGTTAATGTTTGGACTGTTAAAGTCTCCTACTATTACAACCTCTGTACTGTTTACTATAGTTTGATTTCATTGTATAACATCTTATCGATGCCTTCTTTTTGCTTAAGAGGTCTGTAGGTAATACTGAGACGTAGTTTACTGTTGAACTTCTCTGTAATGTCAATATAAAGGGAATCATAAGCGAGTTAGTCTACTTTCCTATCTTAACAACACTTAGATTGCTATCATCATAGAAAATAACTCCACCACCTACAGTGTACAAGCGATCTTTCCTAAATGGATTGTATCAGTGTTTACCAACGATTCTGAGATTGCAATAACGTTCGATTTTTCAGTAAGCGCATAGGATATAAGTCCATCACCTTTCGTAATGATTCTCCTGTGATTTGCGTATACTAAACTTATTTTCTCTGGATTTGATTTCTTGTATGAATATGCCTTTTTTTTTTTACTGTCCTTATGCTTGACTGTATTATCCTTGTTAATGTCTGCGGGTGCAGCAGCGGGAGAGAGACGGTTCTTCATGTGTTCTGGGTTCTCGTCATTCCTCTGACCCTCCCCACACTGGACCTACAAGCCTTGCTCCCAAAACTTATCTGAGAGTTGTTCTGTAGCTGTGCTGACTCGCTACTTATGCTGCCTGAGTTGTCCCCACCTGACCCAATTTGACCTTTTTTTGCTAATTCCTCTGCTTGTGAGGATACCGCTGCTCCCCGAGGATCCCTATCGCCAAGGTCCCATTCATCCTCTATCATTACCATTATAATGGTCAAACTGGACGCCTAGTTCCTTAGGTCCCGTTCACACTTAGATTCCCTCCACATCGACCCACCCCACACAGCTACTCCCTCACACTTCTCCACTCTCCTACTTACTTCGTTAACTAGACTATGATTTGCTCTACTGATTAGTTTATCATTTTCGAGAAAAATCCTAAAACTCTCATCTAGTACTCAGCTAAGGCGGGTTTCCCTTTTTCATTTAAGAGAAGACCGTCTTTAGCGTAGAGAGATCTATCATAACACCTGATCCACACATCCTCAACCAGTTCTGAAACCACACTGTTCTTCCCCAGCCTGATGCTCTGTATTTGCCTATACCTTCTCAATTAATATCCTCCCCAAAAATTCACAAGAATACTCAACAAAATTTTGTCTCTGTAATTTGAACACTCACCTTTGTCCCCTTTGCTTTTGTAGAATGGCAGTCTCTGTAATTTGAACACTCACCTTTGTCCCCTTTGCTTTTGTTGAATGGCACTATGCATACATTCCCCCAATCCTTAGGCACTTCACTATGAAGCATACATACATTGAATATCCTTACCAACCAATAAACTACACAGTCGCCCCTTTTTTTAATAAATTCCATAGCAATACCATCCAATCCCGCTGCCTTGCCAGTTATTATCTTCCGCAAAACTATCACTACCTCTTCTCTCTTTAACAAACCATTCTCCCTGACCCTCTCACTTCGCACACCAAGACGACCAAAACACCCCATATCTGACACCCTATCATCAAACAAATTTAGCAAACTCTGAAAATAGTCACTCCATTACCTTCTCGCTTCATCACTATTTTTATTACCTCCCCATTTACCCATTTCACCAATGTTCTCATTTGTTCTCTTGATTTATGCACGTTATTTAGCTCCTTCTAAAATATATTTTTGTTCTCCCAAAAATTTAACGATACTCTCACCCCAACTCTCATTTGCCCTCTTTTTTACCGCTTGCACCTTTCTTTTGTCCTCTTCCCGCTTTCATTTATACAACTCCAATTCATTTGCAATACTTTCCTGCAAAAATCGTCCAAACGCTTCTCTCTTCCCTTTCACCAACAATCTTACGTCTTCATCCCACCATTTCCTAGCCTTTCTAATCTGTCCACCTACCACATTTGTCATGTCACATGCATCATTTGCGCAAGCCATCACTGCATCCCTAAGTACATTCCATTCCTTCTCGACTCCCTCTACGTCATCAACTCAAACCTTTTGACATTCTAAACTCAATCTCCCTTGGTACTCTCTGAAACAGCTCTCCTTTCCAAGGTCATATGCTCTAATCACATTCTTCTCCCCAACATTCTCTCTTCTTTTCTGAAAACCTCAACAAATCTTAACTTTCGCCCACGTAGGATAATCAGAAATCCCTCTAGCTACCCCTCTCAGAACGTTCACATCCAAAAGTCTCTCTTTTACACGCCTATCAATAAGTGCGTGATCAAATAACTCACTCTGACCATATATTATTTTCACATGCATACACTTGTGATATCTCTCTTTTTTAAATCAGGAATTCCCAATTACAAATTCTTTTTCAGCAGACAAACACAGAGGCTCTTCACCATTTCCTTTAAGGACACTAAACACCCCGTGTAAACGAATTACACCTTCAGCTGTGACACTACTCAACTTCACACACACACACACACACACACACACACACACACACACAAACGCATATCTACAAATATATATATATATATATATACATATATATATATATATATATATATATATATATATATATATATATATATATATATATATATATATATATATATATATATATATATATGTATATTTTTATTTATCTATTTCATTTTGCTTTGTCGCTGTCTCCCGCGTTTGCGAGGTAGCGCAAGGAAACAGACGAAAGAAATGGCACAACCGACCCCCATACACAATGTACACACACACACGCCCACACACGCAAATATACATACCTATACATCTCAATGTACACATATATATACACACACACAGACACAATTCACACTGTCTGCCCCTATTCATTCCCATCGCCACCTCGCCACACATGGAATACCATCCCCCTCCCCCTCATGTGTGCGAGGTAGCACTAGGAAAAGACAACAAAGGCCCAATTCGTTCACAATCAGTCTCCAGCTCTCACGCAATAATGCCCGAAACCACAGCTCCCTTTCCACATCCAGGCCCCACACAACTTTCCATGGTTTACCCCAGACGCTTCACATGCCCTGATTCAATCCACTGACAGCACGTCAGCCCCGGTATACCACATCGATCCAATTCACTTTATATATATAGGAATATATATATATATATATATATATATATATATATATATATATATATATATATATATATATATATATATATATATATATATATATATAAATATATATATATATATATATATATATATATATATATATATATATATATATATATATATATTTTTTTTTTATACTTTGTCACTGTCTCCCGCGTTTGCGAGGTAGCGCAAAGAAACAGACGAAAGAAATGGCCCAACCCCCCCCCATACACGTGTATATACATACGTCCACACACGCAAATATACATACCTACACAGCTTTCCATGGTTTACCCCAGACGCTTCACATGCCTTGATTCAATCCACTGACAGCACGTCAACCCCGGTATACCACATCGCTCCAATTCACTCTATTCCTTGCCCTCCTTTCACCCTCCTGCATGTTCAGGCCCCGATCACACAAAATCTTTTTCACTCCATCTTTCCACCTCCAATTTGGTCTCCCTCTTCTCCTCGTTCCCTCCACCTCCGACACATATATCCTCTTGGTCAATCTTTCCTCACTCATTCTCTCCATGCGCCCAAACCACTTCAAAACACCCTCTTCTGCTCTCTCAACCACGCTCTTTTTATTTCCACACATCTCTCTTACCCATACGTTACTCACTCGATCAAACCACCTCACACCACACATTGTCCTCAAACATCTCATTTCCAGCACATCCATCCTCCTGCGCACAACTCTATCCATAGCCCACGACTCGCAACCATACAACATTGTTGGAACCACTATTCCTTCAAACATATCCATTTTTGATTTCCGAGATAATGTTCTCGACTTCCACACATTCTTCAAGGCCCCCAGAATTTTCGCCCCCTCCCCCACCCTACGATCCACTTCCGCTTCCATGGTTCCATCCCCTGCCAGATCCACTCCCAGATATCTAATATATATATATATATATATATATATATATATATATATATATATATATATATATATATATATATATATATATATATATATATATATATATATATATATATATATATATATATATATATATATATTTATATATATATATATATATATATATATATATATATATATATATATATATATATATATATATATATATATATATATATATATATATATATATATATATATATATATATATATATATATATATATATATTTATATATATCCCTTGGGATAGGGGATTAAGAATACTTCCCACGTATTCCCTGCGTGTCGTAGAAGGCGACTAAAAGGGGAGGGAGCGGGGGGCTGGAAATCCTCCCCTCTCGTTTTTTTTTTTTTTTTTTTTTTTTTTTTTCCAAAAGAAGGAACAGAGAATTGGGCCAGGTGAGGGTATTCCCTCAAAGGCCCAGTCCTCTGTTCTTAACGCTACCTCGCTAATGCGGAAAATGGCGAATAGTTTGAAAGAAAGAAAGATATATATATATATATATATATATATATATATATATATATATATATATATATATATATATATATATATATATATATATATTTATATATATATATATATATATACATATCCCTGAGGATAGGGGAGAAAGAATACTTCCCACGCATTCTTCACGTGTCGTAGAAGGCAAATAAAGGGGAGGGGAGCGGGGGCTAGAAACACTCCCCTTCTTATATTTCAACTTTCTAAAAGGGGAAAATGGGGAAGTCACGCGGGGAGTGCTCATCCTCCTCGAAAGCTCAGATTGGGGTGTCTAAATGTGAGTGGATGTAACCAAGATGAGAAAGAAGGAGAGATAGGTAGTATCGTTGAGAAAAGGAAACTGGCTGTTTTGGCTCTGAGTGAAACGAAGCTCAAGGTTAAAGGGAAGAGTGGTTTGGGAATGTCTTGGGAGTAAAGTCAGGGGTTAATGTGAGGACCAGAGCAAGGGAAGGAGTAGCACTAACCCTGAACAAGAGTGGTGGGAGTATGTGATAGAGTGTAAGAAAGTAAACTCTAGACTGATATGGGTAAAACTGAAATTTGATGGATACAGATGGGTGGTTATTGGTACATATGCACTTGGGCATGAGAAGAAAGATCATGAGAGGCAAGTGTTTTGGGAGCAGCTGAATGAGTGTGTTAGTGGTTTTTATGCACGAGACCGGGTTATAGTGAAGGGTGATTTGAATGCAAAGGTAAGTAATGTGGCAGTTGAGGGAATAACTGGTATACGTCCGGTGTTCACTGTTGTAAATGGACATGATGAAGAGCGTTTAGATTTATGCGCTGAAAAAGGACTGGTGATTGGTAATACCTGGTTTAAAAAGAAAGATATACATAAGTATACGTATGTAAGTAGGATAGATGTCAAGAGAGCGTTATTGGATTACGTGTTAATTGATAGGCGCACGAAACAGAGACTTTAGGATGTTAATGTACTGAGTGGTGCAACTGGAGGAATGTCTCATCATCATCTTGTGGAGGCGAAGGTGAAAATTTGTAGAGGTGTCCAGAAAAGAAGAGAGAATCTTGGGGAGAAGAGAGTGGTGAAAGTAAGTGAGCTTGGATAGGAGACTTGTGTGAGGAAGTACTAGGAGAGACTAAATACAGAAAGGAAAAAGGTGAGAACAAAGGAGGTAAGGGGAGTGGGGGAGGAATGGTATGTATCTAAGGAAGCAGTGATGGCTTGGGCAAAAGATGCTATAGCATGAGAAGCGTGGGAGGTGGGCAGATTAGAAAGGGTAGTGAGTGGTGGGATGAAGAAGTAAGATTGTTAGTGAAAGAGAAGAGAGAGGCATTTGGACAATTTTTGCAAGGAAAATATGCAAATGAGTGGGATATGTATAAAAGAAAGAGGCAGGAGGTCAAGAGAAAGGTGCAAGAGGTTTAAAAAGAGGGCAAATGAGAGTTGTGGTGAGAGACTATCATTAAATTTTAGGGAGAATAAAAAGATATTTTGGAAGGAGTTAAATAAATTGCGTAAAATAAGGGAACAAATGGGAACTTCAGTGAAGGGGGCTAATGGGGAGGTAATAAACAGTAGTGGTGATGTGGAAAGGAGATGGAGTGAGTATTTTCAAGGTTTCTTGAATATGTTTGATGATAGGGTGGCAGATGTAGGGTGTCTTGGTCGAGGTGGTGTGCAAAGTGAGAAGGGTCAGGAGGATGATTTGGTAAACAGAGAAGAGGTAGTAAAAGCTTTGCGGATGATGAAAGCTGGAAAGGCAGCGGGTTTGGATGGTACTGCAGTGGAATTTATCAAAAAAGGGGATGACTGTATTGTTGACTGGTCGGTAAGGTTATTCAATGTATGTATGATTCATGGTGAGGTTCCTGAGGATTGGCGGAATTCTTGCATAGTGCCATTGTACAAAGGCAAAGGGGACAAAGGTGATTGCGCAAATTACAGAGGTATAAGTTTGTTAAGTATTCCTGGGAAATTATATGGGAGGATATTGATTGAGAGGGTGAAGGCATGTACAGAGCATCAGATTGGGGAAGAGCAGTGTGGTTTCACAAGTGGTGGAGTTTGTGTGGATCAGGTGTTTGCTTTGAAGAATGTATGCGAGAAATTCTTAGAAAAGCAAATAGATTTGTATGTAGCATTTATGGATCTGGAGAAGGCATATGATAGAGTTGATAGAGATGCTCTGTGGAAGGTATTAAGAATATATGGTGTAGGAGGCAAGTTGTTAGAATCAGTGAAAAGTTTTTTTCGAGGATGTAAGGCATGTGTATATGTAGGAAGAGAGGTAAGTGATTGGTTCTTAGTGAATGTAGGTTTGCGGCAGGGGTGTGTGATGTCTCCATGGTTGTTTAATTTGTTTATGGATGGGGTTGTTAGGGAAGTGAATGCAAGACTTTTGGAAAGAGGGGTAAGTGTGCAGTCTGTTGTGGATGAGAGAGCTTGGGAAATGAGTCAGTTGTTGTTCGCTGATGATACAGCGCTGGTGGCTGATTCATGTGAGGAACTGCAGAAGCTGGTGACTGAGTTTGGTGAAGTGTGTGAAAGAAGAAAGTTGAGAGTATATGTGTACAAGAGCAAGGTTATTAGGTATAGTAGGGTTGAGGGTTAAGTCAATTGGGAGGTAGGTTTGAATGGAGGAAAACTGGAGGAAGTGGAGTGTTTTAGTTATCTGGGAGTGGATTTGGCAGCGGATGGAACCATGGAAGCGGAAGTGAATCATAGGGTGGGGGAGCGGGCGAAAATTCTGGGAGCCTTGAAGAATGTGTGGAATATTATCTCGGAAAGCAAAATTGGGTATGTTTGAAGGAATAGTGGTTCCAACAATGTTGTATGGTTGCGAGGCGTAGGCTATGGATAGAGATGTGTGCAGGAGGGTGGATGTTCTGGAAATGAGATGTTGAGGACAATATGTGTTGTGAGGTGGTTTGATTGAGTAAGTAATAGTTGGGGAAGAGAGATGTGTGGTAATAAAAAGAGTGTCGTTGAGAGAGGAGCAGAGGGTGCTTGGAAATAGTTTGACCACATGAAGAGAATGAGTGAGGAAAGATTGACCAAGTGGATATATGTGTCAGAGGTGGAGGGAACGAGGAGAATTGGGTGACCGACTTAGAAGTGGAAAGATGTAGTGAAAAAGATTTTGAGTGATCGGGACCTGAACATGCAGGAGGGTGAAAAACGTGAAAGGAATAGAGTAAATTGGAACGATGTGGTATACCGGGGTAGATGTGATGTCAATGCATTAAACCAGGGCATGTGAAGCGTCTGGGTTAAACCATGGAATGTTCTGTGGGGCGGGGATGTGGAAAGGGAGCTGTGGTTTCGGTGCATTATTACATGACAGCTAGAGACTGAGTGTGAACGAATGGGGCCTTTGTTGTCTTTTCCTAGCGCTACCTCGCACAAATGAAGGGGAGGGGGTTGTTATTTCATGTGTGGCGAGGTGGCTAAGGTAGTGAATAAAGGCACACAGTATGAATTATGTACATGTGTATATATGTATATGTCTGTGTGTATATATATACATGTATACGTTGAGATATATAGGTATATATATTTTCGTGCGTTGGCGTGTATGTACATACATGTGTATGTGGGTGGGTTGTACCATTCTTACTTCTGTTTGCTTGAGCTACCTCGCTAACGCGGGAGCTCATATATCTATCTATCTATCTATATATATATATATATATATATATATATATATATATATATATATATACCTTGCGCTGTTTCCTTGCGCTACCTCGCAAACGCGGGACACAGCGACAAAGCAAAATAAAAAAAAAAGATGTATATATATATATATATATATATATATATATAAATAAATATATATATATATATATATATATATATATATATATATATATATATATATATATATATATATATATATATATATATATATATATATATATATATATATATATATATATATATATATATATATATATATATATATATATATGTAGACCCCATTGCTCACCATTGTGAGACGAAGGGTATTTGAGTACTTAGTATTTCGAATAGTTGTTTCCTATTATACAGTCCCTTAGCCTAGCGGTTAGCATGCCTGCCTCTTGCACAAGGGGTCCTAGGTTTGATCCTGGCTGATGGAGCTTTGTATGTTATATATATATATATATATATATATATATATATATATATATATATATATATATTATCCCTGGGGATAGGGGAGAAAGAATACTTCCCACGTATTCCCTGCGTGTCGTAGAAGGCGACTAAAAGGGGAGGGAGCGGGGGGCTGGAAATCCTCCCCTCTCGTTTTTTTTTTTTCCAAAAAAAGGAACAGAGAAGGGGGCCAGGTGAGGATGTTCCCTCAGAGGCCCAGTCCTCTGTTCTTAACGGTACCTTGCTGATGCGGGAAATGGCGAATAGTTTGAAAAAAAAAAAAAAAAAAATATATATATATATATATATATATATATATATATATATATATATATTATCATTATTATCATCATTATTATTTTGCTTTGTCGCTGCCTCCCGCGTTAGATAGGTAGCGCAAGGAAACAGACAAAAGAATGGCCCAACCTAACCATATACACATGTATATACATACACGTCAACACACAGCACATACGCATACATACACATCTCAATGTATACATATATGTACGCACACAGACATATACATATATACACATGTACAAAATTCATACTGTTTTTCTTTATTCATTCCCATCGCCACCCCGCCACACATGGAATAACAACACCCTCCCCAACATGTGTGCAAGGTAGAGCTAGGAAAAGACAACAAAAGCCCCATTCGTTCACACTCAGTCTCTAGCTGTTATGTAATAATGCACCGAAACCACAGCTCCCTTTCCACATTCAGGCCCAACAGAACGTTCCATGGTTTACCCCAGACGCTTCATATGCCCTGGTTCAATCCATTGACATCATGTCGACCCTGGAACACCACATCGTTCCAATTCACTCTATTCCTTGCACGCCTTTCACCCTCCTGCATGTTCAGACCCCGATCACTCAAAATCATTTTCACTCGATCTTTCCACCTTCAATTTGGTCACCCACTTCTCCTCCCTCACTCCACCTCTTACACATTTATCCTCTTGGTCAATCTTTTCTCACTCATTCTCTCCATGTGATCAAACCATTTGTAAACACCCTCCTCTGCTCTCTCAACTGTACTCTTTTTATTACCACATATCTCTCTTACCCTATTATTACTTACTCGATCAAACCACCTCACACAACTCATTTCCAGCGTATCCACCCTCCTGGGCACAAATCTATCCATAGCCTACGCCTCGAAACCATACAATATTGTTGGAAACACTATTCCTTCAAGCATACCCATTTTTGCTTTCCGAGATAATGTTCTCAACTTCCACACATTCTTCAAGGCTCCCAGAATTTTCGCCCCCTCCCCCATCCTATGATTCACTTCCGCTTCCATGGTTCCATCCGCTGCCAAATGCACTCCCAGACATCTAAAACACTTCACTTCCTCCAGTTTTTCTTCATTCATACATATCTCCTAATTTACTAAACCCTCAACATTAATGTACCTAATAACCTTACTATTATCATCATTTACTCTCAACTTTCTTCTTTCACACATTTTACCATACTCAGTCACTAGCTTCTGCAGTTTCTCACATGAATCAGCCATCCGCGCTGAATCATCAGCGAACAACAACTGACTCACTTCCTAAGCTCTCTCACCCACAAGAGACTGCATATTTGCACCTCTTTCCAAAACTCTTGCATTTACCTCCCAAACAACCCCATCCATAAACAAATTAAACAGCCTTGGAGACATCACACACCCCTGCCGCAAACCTACATTCACTGGAAACCAATCACTTTCCTCTCTTCCTACACGTAAACATGCCTTACATCCTCGATAAAAACTTTTCACTGCTTCTAACAACTTGCCTCCCACACCATATATTCGTAATACCTTCCATAGAACATCTCCATCAACTCTATCATATGCCTTCTCCAGATCCATAAATGTTACATACAAAGCCATTTGCTTTTCTAAGTATTTCTCACATACAATCTTCAAAGAAAACACCTAATGCACACAAACTCTACCACTTTTGAGACCACACTCCTCTTCCCCAATCTCATGCTCTATACCTACCTTCACCCTCTCAGTCAATATCCTCCCATATAATTTACCAGGAATACTCAAATAAGTTATACCTCTGTAGTTTGAGCACTCACTCTTATCCCCTTTGCCTTTGTACAATGGTACTATGCAAGCATTCCGCTAATCCTCAGACACCTCATCATGAATCATACATACATTAAATAACTTTACCAACCAGTCAACAATAGAGTTACCCCTTTTTAATAAATTCCACTGCAATACCATCCAAACCAGCTGCCTTTCCGGCTTTCATCTTCCGCAAAGCTTTTACTCCCTCTTTTCTCTTTACCAAATTATTTTCCCTAACTCTCTCACTTTGCACACCACCTCGACCAAAACACCCTATATCTGCCACTCTATCAATAAACACATTCAATAAACCTTCAAAATACTCACTCCATCTCCTTCTCACATCACCACTACTTTTTATCACCTCCCCATCAAAACCCTTCACTGAAGTTCCCATTTGTTCCCTTGTCGTACGCACTTCATTTCCCTCCTTCCAAAATATCTTTTTATTCCCCCATAAATCTAAATATGCTCTCTCATCCAAACTCTCATTTACCCCCTATTTCACCTCTTCTACCTTTCTCTTGACCTCCTGCCTCTTTCTTTTATACATCTCCCACTCATATCCATTATTTCCCTGCAAAAATCGTCCAAATACCTCACTCAAATACATTTCACAAATAATCTTACTTCTTCATCACAACAATCACTACCCTTCCTAATATGCCCAACTCCCACGCTTCTCATGCCACAAGCCTCTTTTGAGCAAGCCATCACTGCTTCCCTAAATATATCCCATTCCTACCCCACTCTCCTTGTGTCCTTTGTTCTCACCTGTTTCATTTCTTTATTCAGTCTCTCCTGGTACTTCCTCACACAAGTCTCCTTCCCAGGCCCACTTACTGTCACCACCTTCCTCACCCCAACATTCTCTCTTCTTTTCTGAAAACCCCCACAAATCTTCACCTTCACCTCCATAAGATAATGATCAGACATCCCTCCAGTTGCACCTCTCAGCACATTAACATCCAAAAGTCTCTCTTTCGCGCGCCTATCAACTAACACGTAATCCAATAACACTCTCTGGACATCTCTCCTACTTACATACGTAAACTTATGTATATCTCTCTTTTTAAACCAGGTATTCCCAATCACCGGTGGAATGGGAAGTGTTTAGGGAAGCAGTGATGGCTTGCGCAAAAGATGCGTGTGGCATGGGAAGCGTAGGAGGTGGGCAGATTACAAAGGGTAGTGAATGGTGGGAAGAAGAAGTAAGATTATTAACGGATGAGAAGAGAGAGGCATTTGGACGATTTTTGCAGGGAAATAATGCAAATGAGTGGGATATGTATAAAAGGAAGAGGATGGAGGTCAAGAGAAAAGTTCATGAGGTGAAAAAGGGGGCAAATGAGAGTTGGGGTGAGAGAGTATCATTAAATTTTAGAGAGAATTAAAAGAATATATATATATATATATATATATATATATATATATATATATATATATATATATATATATATATATATATATATATATATATATATATATATATATATATATATATATATATATATATATATATATATATATATATATATATTAATATATATATGTATATATATATATATATATATATATATATATATATATATATATATATATATATATATATATATATATATATATATATATATATATATATATATATATATATATATATATATATATATATATATACATATATATATATATATATATATATATATATATATATATATATATATATATATATATATATATATATATATATATATATATATATATATATATATATATATATAT
>NC_092243.1:21297967-21321986 GCF_036320965.1 Panulirus ornatus | reverse complement strand
ATCAAAAACCCCTGCCGCAAACCTACATTCACTGAGAACCAATCGCTTTCCTCTCTTCCTACACGAACACATGCCGTACATCCTCGATAAAAACTTTTCATTTCTTCTAACAACTTGCCTCCCATATCATATATTCTTAATAACTTTCACTGAGTATCTCTATGATCTCTATCCTATGCCTTCTCCAGATCCATAAATGCTACATACAAATCCATTTGCTTTTCTATGTATTTCTCACACACATTCTTCAAAGCAAACACCTGATCCACACATCCTCTACCACTTCTGAAACCACACTGCTCTTCCCCAATCTGATGCTCTGTACATGCCTTTACCCTCTCATTCAATACCCTCCCATATAATTTACAAGGGATACTTAACAAACTTATACCTCTGTGATTTGAGCACTTGCTCCTATCCCTTTTGCCATTGTACAATGGCACTATGCAAGCATTCCGCCAATCCTCAGGCACCTCACCATGAATCATACATACATTAAATAACCTTACTAACCAGTCAACAATACAGTCACCACCTTTTTTTAATAAATTTCACTGCAATACCATCCAAACCTGCTGCCTTGCTGGCTCTCACCTTCCGCAAAGCCTTTACTACCTCTTCTCTGTTTACCAAATCATTTTCCCTTACCCTCTTACTTTGCACACCACCTCGACCAAGACACCCTATATCTGCCACTCTATCATCAAACACATTCAGCAAACATTCAAAATACTCACTCCATCTCCTTCTCACATCACCACTACTTGTTATCACCTCCCCATTAGTCCCCTTCACTGAAGTTCCCATTTGCTGTCTTGTCTTACGCACTTTATTTACCTCCTTCCAGAACATCTTTTTATTCTCCCTAAAATTTAATGATACTCTCTCACCCCAACTCTCATTTGCCCTCTTTTTCACCTCTTCCACCTTTCTCTTGACCTCCTGCGTCTTTCTTTTATACATATCCTACTCATTTGCATTCTTCCCCTGCAAAAATCGTCCAAATTTCTCTCTCTTCTCTTTCACTAGTAATCTTACTTCTTCATCCCACCACTCACTACCATTATTAATCAACCCACCTCCCACGCTTCTCATGCCACAAGCATCTTTTGCGCTTGCCATCACTGCTTCCCTAAATACGTCCCATTCCTCTCCCACTCCCCTCACCTCCTTCGTTCTTACCTGTTTCCATTCTGTACTCAGTCTCTCCTGGTACTTCCTCACACAAGTCTCCTTCCCAAGCTCACTTACTCTCACCACTCTCTTCACCCCGACATTCTCTCTTCTTTTCTGAAAACCCCTAAAAATCTTCACCTTCGCCTCCACAAGATAATGGTCAGACATCCATCCCTCCAGTTGCACCTCTCAGCACATTGACATCCAAAAGTCTGTCTTTGGCGCGCCTATCAATTAACACGTAATCCAATAACGCTCTCTGGCCATCTCTCCTACTTACATACGTATACTTATGTATGTCTAGCTTTTTAAAGTGGGTATTCCCAATCACCAGTCCTTTTTCAGCAAATAAATCTACAAGCTCTTCGCCATTTCCATTTACAACACTGAATACCCCATGTATACCAATTATTCCCTCAACTGCCACATTACTCCTCTTTGCATTCAAATCACCCATCACTATAACCCGGTCTTGTGCATCAAAACCACTAACACACTCATTCAGCTGCTCCCAAAACACTTACCTCTCATTATCTTTCTTCTCATGCTCAGGTGCATATGCACCAATAATCACCCATCTCTCTCCATCAACTTTCAGTTTTACCCATATCAATCAAGAATTTACTTTCTTACACTCTATCACATACTCCCACAACTCCTGATTCAGGAGTAGTGCTACTCCTTCCCTTGCTCTTGTCCTCTCAATAACCTCTGATTTTACTTCCAAGACATTCCCATACCACTCTTCCCCTTTACCCCTGAGCTTCGTTTCACTCAGAGCCAAAACATACAGGTTCCTTTCCTCAAACTTACTACCTATCTCTCCTTTTTTCTCATCTTGGTTTCATCCACACACATTTAGACACCCCAATCTGAGGCTTCGAGGATGATGAGCACTCCTCGCGTGACTCCTTCTTCTGTTTCCCCTTTTAGAAAGTTAAAATACAAGGAGGGGAGGGTTTCTAGCCCTCCGCCCCCGTCCCCTTTAGTCGGGTTCTACGACACGTGAGGAATGCGTGCGAAGTATTGTTTCTCCTCTATCCCCAGGGATATATATATATATATATATATATATATATATATATATATATATATATATATATATATATATATATATATATATATATATATATATATATATATATATTATCAATTCATTTTGCTTTGTGCTGTCTCCCGCGTTACCGAGGTAGCGCAAGGAAACAGACGAAAGAATGGCCCAACCCACCGACATACACATGTATATACATGCACCTCCACACACGAAAATATACATATCTATACGTCTTAATGTACATATATATATATATATAAACACACAGACATATACATATATACACGATTACGTAATTCATACTTGCTGCATATATTTATTCCCATCGCCATCCCGCTACATATGGAATAACAAACCCCTCCCACGTCATGTGTGCGAGATAGCGCTAGGAAAAGACAAGAAAGGCCCTATTCTTTCACAGTTAGTCTCAAGCTGTCATGTAATAATGCACCGAAACCACAGCTCCCTTTCCACATCCAGGCTCCACACAACTTTCCATGGTTTATCCCAGACGCTTCACATGCCCTGCTTCAATTCATTGACAGCACGTCGACCCCGGTATACCACATCATTCCAATTCATTCTATTCCTTGCACGCCTTTCACCCTCCTGCATGTTCAGGCCCCGATCACTCAAAATCTCTTTCACTCCATCATTCCACCTCCAATTTTGTCTCCCATTTCTCCTCGTTCCCTCCACCTCTGACACATATATCTTCTTGATCAATCTTCCCTCACTCATTCTTTCCATGTGACCAAACCATATGAAAACACATTCTTCTACTCTCTCAACTATACTCTTTTTATTTTCACACATCATACAGCGCTGGTGGCTGATTCATGTGAGAAACTGCAGAAGCTGGTGACTGAGTTTGGAAAAGTGTGTGGAAGAAAAAAGTTAAGAGTAAATGTGAATAAGAGCAAGGTTATTAGGTACAGTAGGGTTGAGGGTCAAGTCAATTGGGAGGTGAGTTTGAATGGAGAAAAACTGGAGGAAGTGAGGTGTTTTAGATATCTGGGAGTGGATCTGGCAGCGGATGGAACCATGGAAGCGGAAGTGGATCATAGGGTGGGGGAGGGGGCGAAAATCCTGGGGGCCTTGAAGAATGTGTGGAAGTCGAGAACATTATCTCGGAAAGCAAAAATGGGTATGTTTGAAGGAATAGTGGTTCCAACAATGTTGTATGGTTGCGAGGCGTGGGCTATGGATAGAGTTGTGCGCAGGAGGATGGATGTGCTGGAAATGAGATGTTTGAGGACAATGTGTGGTGTGAGGTGGTTTGAATGTTTGAGGACAATGTGTGGTGTGAGGTGGTTTGATCGAGTGAGTAACGTAAGGGTAAGAGAGATGTGTGGAAATAAAAAGAGCGTGGTTGAGAGAGCAGAAGAGGGTGTTTTGAAGTGGTTTGGGCACATGGAGAGGATGAGTGAGGAAAGATTGACCAAGAGGATATATGTGTCGGAGGTGGAGGGAACAAGGAGAAGAGGGAGACCAAATTGGAGGTGGAAAGATGTAGTGATAAAGATTTTGTGTGATCGGTGCCTGAACATGCAGGAGGGTGAAAGGAGGGCAAGGAATAGAGTGAATTGGAGCGATGTGGTATACCGGGGTTGACGTGCTGTCAGTGGAATGAATCAAGGCATGTGAAGCGTCTGGGGTAAACCATGGAAAGCTGTGTAGGTATGTATATTTGCGTGTGTGGACGTATGTATATACATGTGTATGGGGGGGGGGGGGGTTGGCCATTTCTTTCGTCTGTTTCCTTGCGCTACCTCGCAAACGTGGGAGACAGCGACAAAGTATAATAAAAAATAAAATAATATATATATATATATATATATATATATATATATATATATATATATATTTATTTATGTCACTTTGTCGCTGTCTCCCGTATTAGCGAGGTAGCGCAAGGAAACAGATGAAAGAATGGCCTAACCCACCCATATTTACATGTATATACATACACGTCCACACACGCATATATACATACCTATACATTTCAATGAATACATATATATTCATACACAGACATATACATATATACACATTTACATAATTCATACTGTCTGCCTTTATTCACTCCCATCACCACCCCGCCACATATGAAATGACTACCCCCTCCCTCCGCATGAACGCGAGGTAGCGCTAGGAAGAGACAGCAAAGGCCACATTTTTTCACACTCAGTCTCTAGCTGTCATGTAATAATGCACCGAAACCACAGCTCCCTTTCCACATCCAGGCCCCACAAAACTTTCCATGGTTTACCCCAGAAGCTTCACATGCCCTGCTTCAATTCATTGACAGCACGTCGACCCCGGTATACCACATCATTCCAATTCACTCTATTCCTTGCACGCCTTTAACCCTCCTGCATGTTCATACCCCGATCACACAAAATCTTTTTCACTCCATCCTTCCACCTCTAATTTGGTCTCCCACTTCTCCTTGTTCTCTCCACCTCTGACACATATATCCTCTTTGTCAATCTTTCCTTACTCATTCTCTCCATGTGACCAAACCATTTCAAAACACCCTTTTCTGTTCTCTCAATCACACTCTTTTTATTACCACACATCTCTCTTACCCTTTCATTACTTAATCAAACCAACTCACACCATATACTGTCCTCAAACATTTCATTTTCAACAAATCCACCCTCCTCTGCACAACACTATCTATAGCCCACGCCTCACAACCATATAACATTGTTGGAGCCACCATTCCTTCAAACATACCCATTTTTGCTTTATGATATAATGTTCTCGCCTTCCACACATTCTTCAATGCTCCCAGAACCTTCGACCACTCCCTCACCCTGTGACTCACTTCCGCTTCCTGGTTCCATCCGCTGTTAAATCCACTCCCAGATATCTATAACACTTCACTTCCTCCTGTTTTTCTATATTCAAATTTGCCTCCCAATTGCTTTGTCCCTCAACCCTACTATACTTAATAACCTTGCTCTTATTCACATTTACTTTCAGCTTTCTTTTTTCACACACTTTACTAAATTCAGTCACGAGCGTCTGTAGTTTCTCACCTGAATCAGCCACCAGTGCTGAATGATAATTATCACCGAACAACTACTGGCTCACTTCCCAACCCCTATCATCCACAACAGACTGAATACTTGCCCCTCTCTCCAAAACTCTTGCATTCAACTCCCTAACAACCCCATCCATAAACAAATTGAACAACCATGGAGACATCACGCACCCCTCCCGCAAACCAACATTCACTGGGAACCAATCATTTTCCAGTCTTCCTACTCGTACATATGCCTTACATCCTTGATAAAAACATTTCACTGATTCTATATATATATATATATATATATATATATATATATATATATATATATATATATATATATATATATATATATATATATATATATATATATATATATATATATATATATATATATATATATATATATATATATATATATATATATATATATATGTGTGTGTGTGTGTGTGTGTGTTTGGATGGCATTGCAATGGAATTTATTAAAAATGGGGGTGACTGTATGTTGACTGGTTGGTAAAGTTATTTAATGTATGTATGATTCATGGTGAGGTGCCTGAGGATTGGCGGAATGCTTGCATAGTGCTATTGTACAAAGGCAAAGGGGAAAAGAGTGAGTGCTCGAATTACAGAGGTATTAGTTTGTTGAGTATTCCTGGTAAATTATATGGGAGGGTATTGATTGAGAGGGTGAAGGCATGTACAGAGAATCAGATTTGGGAAGAGCAGTGTGGTTTCAGAAGTGGTAGAGGATGTGTGGATCAGGTGTTTGCTTTGAGGAATATATGCGAGAAATACTTGGAAACACAAATGGATTTGTATGTAGCATTTATGGATCTGGAGAAGGCATATGATAGAGTTGATAGAGATGCTCTGTGGAAGGTATTAAGAATACATGGTGTGGGAGGCAAGTTGTTAGAAGCAGTGAAAAGTTTTTATCGAGGATGTAAGGCATGTGTACGTGTAGAAAGAGAGGAAAGTGATTGGTTCTCAGTGAATGTCGGTTTGCGGCAGGGGTGTGTGATGTCTCCATGGTTGTTTAATTTGTTTATGGATGGGGTTGTTAGGGGGGTGAATGCAAGAGTTTTGGAAAGAGGGGCAAGTATGAAGTCTGTTGTGGATGAGGGAGCTTGGGAAGTGAGTCAGTTGTTGTTCGCTGATGATACAGCGCTGGTTGCTGATTCATGTGAGAAACTGCAGAAGCTGGTGACTGAGTTTGGTAAAGTGTGTGAAAGAAGAAAGATAAGAGTAAATGTGAATACGAGCAAGGTTATTAGGTACAGTAGGGTTGGGGTCAAGTCAATTGGGAGGTAAGTTTGAATGGAGAAAACCTGGAGGAATTGAAGTGTTTTAGATATCTGGGAGTGGATCTGGCAGCGGATGGAACCATGGAAGCGCAAGTGAATCATCGGGTGGGGGATGGGGCGAAAATTCTGGGAGCCTTGAAGAATGTTTGGAAGTCGAGAACATTATTTCGGAAAGCAAAAATGGGTATGTTTGAAGGAATAGTGGTTCCAACAATGTTGTATGGTTGCGAGGCGTGGGCTATGGATAGAGTTGTGCGCAGGAGGGTGGATGTGCTGGAAATGAGATTTTTGAGGACAGTATGTGGTGTGAGGTTGTTTGATCGAGTAAGTAATGTAAGGGTGAGAGAGATGTGTGGAAATAAAAAGAGTGTGGTTGAGAGAGCAGAAGAGGGTGTTTTGAAATGGTTTGGTCACATGAAAAGAATGAGTGGGGAAAGATTGATCAAGAGGATATATGTGTCGGAGGTGGAGGGAACGAGGAGAAGTGGGAGACCAAATTGTAGGTGGAAAGATGAAGTGAAAAAGATTTTGAGTGATCCGGGCCTGAACATGCAGGAGGGTGAAAGGCGTGCAAGGAATAGAGTGAATTGGAACGATGTGGTATACCGGGGTCGACGTGCTGTCAATGGATTGAACCAGGGCATATGAAGCGTCTGGGGTAAACCATGCAAAGTGTGTGGGGCCTGGGTGTGGAAAGGGAGCTGTGGTTTCGTTGCATTATTACATGACAGCTAGAGACTGAGTGTGAACGAATGGGATCTTTGGTGTTTTTCCTAGCGCTACCTCGCACCCATGAGGGGGGAGGGGGTTGTTAATCCAAGTGTGGCGAGGTGGCGATGGGAACAAATAAAGGCAGACAGCATGAATTATGTACATGTGTATATATGTATATGTCTGTGTGTGTATATATATGTGTACATTGAGATGTATAGGTATGTATATTGTGCATGGGTGGACATGTATGTATATACATGTGTATGTGGGCGGGTTGGGCCATTCTTTCGTCTGTTTCCTTGCGCTACCTCGCTAACGCGGGAGACAGCGACAAAGCAAAATAACAATATATATATATATATATATATATATATATATATATATATATATATATATATATATGCTTTTTTCATACTATTCGCCATTTCCCGCGTTTGCGAGGTATCGTCAAGAACAGAGGACTGGGCCTTAGGGGGAATATCCTCACCTGGCCCCCTTCTCTGTTCCTTTTTTTGGAAAATAAAAAAAAAACGAGAGGGGAGGACTTCCAGCCACCCGCTCCCTCCCCTTTTAGTCGCCTTCTACGACACACAGGGAATACGTGGGAAGTGTTCTTTCTCTCCTATCCCCAGGGGATATATATATATATATATATATATATATATATATATATATATATATATATATATATATATATATATATATATATATATATATATATATATATATATATATATATATATATATATATATATATATATATATATATATATATACATATATATATCTTTCTTTCAAACTATTCGCCATTTCCCGCGTTAGCGAGGTAGCGTTAAGAACAGAAAACTCTGCCTTTGAGGGAATATCCTCACCTGGCCCCCTTCTCTGTTCCTTCTTTTGGAAAAAAAAAAAAACAATAATGAAAGGAGAGGATTTGCAGCCCCCCGCTCCCTCCCCTTTTAGTCGTCTTCTACGACACGCAGGGAATGCCTGGGAAGTGTTCTTTTTCCCCTATCCCAGGGAAAATATATACATATATATATATATATATATATATATATATATATATATATATATATATATATATATATATATATATATATATATATATATATATATATATATATATACATATATATATATATATATATATATATATATATATATATATATATATATATATATATATATATATATATATATATATATATATATATATATATGTATATATATATATATATATATATATATATATATATATATATATATATATATATATATATATATATATATATATATATATATATATATATATATATATATATATGATAGAGATGCTCTGTGGAAGTTATTAAGAATATATGGTGTGGGTAGCAAGTTGTTAGAAACAGTGAAAAGTTTTTATCCAGGATGTAAGGCATATGTAAGGGTAGTAAGAAAGGAAAGTAATTAGTTCTCAGTGAATTTAGGTTTGAGGCAGGGGTGTGTGATGTCTCCATGGTTGCTTGATTTGTTTATGGATGGGGTTGTTAGTGAGGTGAATGCAAGAGTTTTGGAAAGAGAGGCAAGTATACAGTCCGTTGCGGATGGGAGAGCTTGGGAAGTGAGTCAGTTGTTATTCGCTGATGATACAGCGCTGGTTGCTGATTCACGTGAGAAACTGCAGAAGCTGGTGACTGAGTTTGGTAAAGTGTGTGAAAGAAGAAAGTTAAGAGTAAACGTAAAGAAGAGCAAGGTTATTTGGTACGGTAGGGTTGAGGTCAAGTCAATTGGGAGGTAAGTTTGAATGGAGAAAAACTGGAGTAAGTAAAGTGTTTTAGATACCTGGGAGTGGATCTGGCAGCGGATGGAACCATGGAAGCGGAAGTGAATCATAGGGTGTGGGAGGGGGCGAGAATTCTGTTAGCCTTGAAGAATGTTTGAATGTCGAGAACATTATCTCGGAAAGCAAAAATGGGTATGTTTGAAGGAATAGTGGTTCCAACAATGTTGTATGGTTGCGAGGCGTGGGCTATGGACAGAATTGTGCGCAGGAGGGCCGATGTGCTGGAAATGAGATGTTTGAGGACAATATGTGGTGTGAGGTGGTTTGATCGGAGTATGATTAGGGAAAGAGAGATGTGTGGAAATAAAAAGAGTATGGTTGAGAGAGCAGAAGAGGGTTGTTTTGAAATGCTTTGGTCACATGGAGAAAATGAGTGAGGAAAGATTGACCAACAGCATATATGTGTCAGTGGTGGAGGGAACGAGGAAAAGTGGGAGACTAAATTGGAGGTGGAAAGATGGAGTAAAAAAGATTTTGAGTGATTGGGGCCTTAACATGCAGGAGGGTATAATTCGTGGAAGTAATAGAGTGAATTGGAACGATGTGGTATACCGGGATCGACGTGCTGTCAATGGATTGAACCAGAGCATGTTAAGCGTCTGGGGTAAGCCATGGAAAGTTTTGTGGGGCCTGGATGTGGAAAGGGAGCTGTGGTTTCCGTGCATTATTACATGACAGCTAGAGACTGAGTGTGAACGAATGGGGCCTTTGTAGTCTTTTCCTAGCTCGACCCCGCACGCATGAGGGGGGAGAGAGTTGTTATTCCATGTGGGGCGAGGTGGCGATAGGAATAAATAAAGGAAGACAGTATGAATTATGTACATGTGTATATATGTATATGTCTGTGTGTGTATATATATGTGTACTTTGAGATGTATAGGTATGTATATTTGTGTGTGGACGTGTATGTATACACATGTGTATGTGGGTGGTTTGGGTCATTTCTTTCGTCTGTTTCCTTGCGCTACCTTGCTAACGAGGGAAACAGCGACAAAGCAAAATAAATAAATAAATATATATACATATAAATGGGGAATAAAAGAAGGGGTCACGCGGGTAGTGCTCATCCTCCTCGAAGACTCAGATTGGGGTGTCTAAATGTGTGTGGATGTATCCAAGATGAGAAGAAAGGAGAGATAGGTAGTGCCTTTGAGGAAAGGAACCTGGATGTTTTGGTTCTGAGTGAAACGAAGCTCAAGGGTAAAGGGGAAGAGTTGTTTGGAAATGTCTTGGGAGTAGAGTCAGGGGTTAGTGAAAGGAGAAGAGCAAGGGAAGGAGTAGTACTACTCCTGAAAGAGAAGTGGTGGGAGTATATCATAGATTGTAAGAAAGTAAACTCTGGATTAATATGAGTAAAACTTAAACTGGATGGAGACACCTGGGTGATGATAGGCGCATATGCACTCGGGCAGGAGAGGGAAGATAATGTGAGGCAAGTGTTTTGGGTGGAGCTGAGTGAGTTTGTTAGTAGTTTTGATGCACGAGACCGGGCTATAGTGATGGGTGATTTGAATGCAAAGGCGAGTATTGTGGCAGTTGAGGGAATAATTGGTATACATGGGGTGTTCATTGTTGTAAATGGAAATAGTGAAGAGCTTACAAATTTATGTGCTGATAAAGGACTGGTGATTGGGAATACCTGGTTCAAAAAGACATACATAAGTATACGTATGTAAGTAGGAGAGATGTCCAGAGAGTGTTATTGTATTATGTGTTAATTTATAGTCGCGTGAAAGAGAGACTTTTGGATATTACTGTGTTGAGTGGCGCAACTGGAGGGATATCTGATCATTATCTTGTGAAGGCGAAGGTGAAGATATGTAGAGGTTTTCAGAAAAAAAGAGAGAATGTTGGGGTGAAGAGTGTGGTGAGAGTAAGTTAGCTTGGGAAGGAGACTTGTGTGAGGAAGTACCGAGATAAACGGAGTATAAAATGGAAATTGGTGAGAACCAAAGACGTAAGGGGAGTGAGGGCGGAATGGGATGCATTTAGGGAAGTAGTGATTGCTTGCGCAAAAGATGCTTGTAGCGTGAGAAGCGTGGGAGGTGGCCAGATTAGAAAGGGTAGTGAGTGACGGGAAGAAGAATTAAGATTGTTAGTGAAAGATAATAATGAGGCATTTGTACGATTTTTGCAGGGAAATAATGCAAATGACTGGTAGATGTATAAAAGAAACAGGGAAAAGATAAAGAGAAAGGTGCAAGAAGCGAAAAGGAGGGCAAATGAGAGTTGGGGTGAGAGAGTATCATTTAATCTTAGGGAGAAGAGAATGATCTTTTGGAAGGAGGTAAATAAAGTGCGTAAGACAAGGAAACAAATGTGAACATCATTGAAAGGGGCAAATGGGGAGGTGATAACAAGTAGTGGTGATGTGAGAAGGAGATGGAGTGAGTATTTTGAAGGATTGTTAAATGTCTTTGATGATAGAGTGGTAGATATAGGGTATTTTGGTCGAGGTGGTCGGCAAAATAAGCGGTTAGGGAGAATGATATATTAAACAGAGAAGAGGTAGCTTTCCACAAGATGAAAGCCGGCAAAGCAGTGGGTTTGGATGGTATTGCAGTGAAATTTATCAAAAAAAGGGGTGACTGTATTGTTGACTGGTTGGTAAGTTGTTTAATGTATGTACGATTCATGGTGAGGTTCCTGAGGACTGGCGGAATGCTTGCATGGTGCCATTCCACAAAGGCAAACGGGATAAGAGTGAGTGCTCAAATTACAGAGGTATAAGTTTGTTGAGTATTCCTGGTAAATTATATGGGAGGGTAATGATTTAGAGGCTGATGGCACGTACAGAGCATCAGATTGGGGAAGAGCAGTGTGGTTTCAGAAGTGGTAGAGGATGTGTGGATCAGGTGTTTGCTTTGCAAAATGTATGTGAGAAATACTTTGAAAAGCAAATGGATTTGTATGTAGTATTTATGGATCTGGAGAAGGCATATGATAGAGTTGATAGAGATGCTCAGTGCAAGGTACTAATAATATATGGTGTGGGAGGCAAGTTGTTAGAAGCAGTGAAAACTTTTTTCGACGATGTAAGCTATGTCTACGTGTGGGAAGAGAGGATAGTGATTGGTTCTCAGTGAATGTTGGTTTGCGGCAGGGGTGTGTGATGTCTCCATGGTTGTTTATTTTGTTTATGGATGAGGTTGTTAGGGAGGTGAATGCAAGAGTTTTGCAAAGAGGGGCAAGTATGCAGTCTGATGTGGATGAGAGAGCTTGGAGAGTGAGTCAGTTGTTGTTTGCTGATGATACAGCGCTGGTGGCTGATTCGGGCGAGAAACTACAGAAGCTAGTGACTGAAATCGTAAAGTTTGTGACACAAGAATGCTGAGAGCAAATGTGAATAAGAGCAAGGTTATTAGATACAATAGTGTTGAGGGTCAAGTCAATAGAGAAAAACTGAAGTGTTTTAGATATCTGGGAGTGGATTTGGCAGCGAATGGAACATTGGAAGCGGAAGTGAATCATAGGGTGGGGGAGGGGTCGAAAGTTCTGGGAGCGTTGAAAAATGTGTGGAAGCTGAGAAGATTATCTTGAAAAGCAAAAATGGATTTGTTTGAAGAAATGACGGTTCCAACAATGTTGTATGTTTGCGAGGCGTGGGTTTTATATAGAATTTTGCGGAGGAGGGTGGATGTTCTGTAAATGAGATGTTTGAGGACAATATGTGGTGTGAGGTGGTTTGATCGAGTAAGTAATAACAGAGTAAGAGAGATGTTTGGTAATAAAAAGAGTGTGGTTGACAGAGCAGAAGAGGGTATTTTGAAATGAATTGGTCACATGGAGAGAATGAGTGAGGAAAGATTGAACAAGAGGATAAAAATAATTATATATATATATATATATATATATATATATATATATATATATATATATATATATATATATATATATATATATATATATATATATATATATACATATATATATATATATATATATATATATATATATATATATATATATATATATATATATATATATATATATATATATATATATATATATATATATATATATATATATATATATATATATATATCTATATATATATTTTTTTTTTTTTTTCAAACTATTCGCCATTTCCCGCGTTAGCGAGGTAGCGTTAAGAACAGAGGACTGGGCCATTGAGGGAATATCCTCACCTGGCCCCCTTCTCTGTTCCTTCTTTTGGAAAATTAAAAAAAATTGAGAGGTAAGGATTTCCAGCCCCCCGCTCCCTCCCCTTTTAGTCGCCTTCTACGACACGCAGGGAATACGTGGGAAGTATTCTTTCTCCCCTATCCCCTATACATAATGTACCAAATGTACAGGTCAACATGCTATCAACCGACCGAACCAGGGCATGTGAGGCATCCGAGGAAAACCAAGGAAAGGTCTGTGGGGCCTGTGGTTTCGGTGCATTACACATCACAGCCAGAGAATGGATGCGAGCTGGTGTGGCCTTTCTTCATCTGTTCCTTGTGCTAACTTGGGAAACAGCGATCAATTATGAATGATAATTTTTCACACCTGATCACCATCTCCCATGTTAGTGAGGTAGCACCTGGAACAGATGAACAAAGGTCACTCTTACTCACATCAATTATCCAGCTGTCATGTGTAATGCACCGAAACTAAAGCTCCTTATCCACAACTGGGCCCCAGAGAACTTTCAATGGTTCACCCCGAATGCACCACAATGCTCTGGATATATATATATATATATATATATATATATATATATATATATATATATATATATATATATATATATATATATATATATATATATATATATATATATATATATATATATATATATATATATATATATATCTTTCTTTCTTTCATACTATTCGCCATTTCCCGCATTAGCGAGGTAGCGTTGAGAACAGAGGACTGGGCCATTGAGGGAATATCCTCACCTGGGCCCCTTCTCTGTTCCCTCTTTTGGAAAATTAAAAAAAAAAAAAAAAAAAAAAAAAAAAAGTGAGAGGGGAGGATTTCCAGCCCCCCGCTCCCTCCCCTTTTAGTCGCCTTCTACGACACGCAGGGAATACGTGGGAAGTATTCTTTCTCCCCTATCCCCAGGGATATATATATATATATATATATATATATATATATATATATATATATATCTTTCTTTCAAACTATTCGCCATTTCCCGCATTAGCGAGGTAGCGTTAAGAACAGAGGACTGGGCCTTTGAGGGAATACCCTCACCTGGCACAATTCTCTGTTCCTTCTTTTGGAAAATTAAGAAAAAAAGGAGAGGGGATGATTTCCAGCCCCCCGCTCCCTCCCCTTTTAGTCGCCTTCTACGACACGCAGAATATATATATATATATATATATATATATATATATATATATATATATATATATATATATATATATATATATATATATATATATATATATTTCATCACTGGGGATAGGGGAAAAAGGATACTTCCCACGCATTCCTCACGTGTCGTAGAAGTCGACTAGAGGGGACGGGAGCGGGGGGCCAGAAATACTCCCCTCCTTGTATTTTAACTTTCTAATATGGGAAACAGAAGAAGGAGTCACGCGGGGAGTGCTCATCCTCCACGTAGGCTCAGACTGAGGTGTCTAAATTTGTGTGGATGTAACCAAGATGTGAAAAAAGGAGAGATAGGTAGTATGTTTGAGGAAAGGAACCTGGATGTTTTGGCTCTGAGTGAAACGAAGCTCAAGGGTAAAGGGGAAGAGTGGTTTGGGAATGTCTTGGGAGTAAGGTCAGGGGTTAGTGAGAGGACAAGAGCAAGGGAAGGAGTAGCAGTATTCCTGAATCAAGAGTTGTGGGAGTATGTGATAGAATGTAAGAAAGTAAATTCTAGATTAATATTGGTAAAACTGAAAGTTGATGGAGAGAGATGGGTGATTATTGGTACATATGCACCTGGGCATGAGAAGAAAGATCATGAGAGGCAAGTGTTTTGGGAGCAGTTGAATGAGTGTGGTAGTGATTTTGATGTACAAGACCGGGTTATAGTGATGAGTGATTTGAATGCAAAGGTGAGTAATGTGGCAGTTGAGGGAATAATTGGTATACATGGGGTTGTCAGTGTTGTAAATGGAAAAAGTGAAGAGCTTGTATATTTATGTGCTGAAAAAGGACTGGTGATTGGGAATACCTGGTTTAAAAAGCGAGATATATAAATAAGTATACGCATGTAAGTAGGAGAGATGGCCAGAGAGCGTTATTGGATAATGTGTTAATTGACAGGGGCGCGAAAGAGAGACTTTTGGATGTTAATGTGCTGAGAGGTGCAACTGGAGGGATGTCTGATCATTATCTTGTGGAGGCTAAGGTGAAGATTTGTATGGGTTTTCAGAGAAGAAGAGAGAATGTTGGGGTGAAGAGGGTGGAGAGAGTAAGTGAGCTTGAGAAGGAGACTTGAGTGAAGAAGTACCAAGAGAGACTGATTACAGAATGGAAAAAGGTGAGAACAAAGGAGGTAAGGTGAGTGGTGGAGGAATGGGATGTATCTAGGGAAGGAGTGATGGCTTGTGCAAAAGATACTTGTGGCATGAGAAGCGTGGGAGGTGGGTTGATTAGGAAGGGTAGTGAGTGATGGGATGAAGAAGTAAGATTATTAGTGAAAGACAAGAAAGAGGCATTTGGACGATTTTTGCAGGAAAAAAATGCAAATTAGTGGGATATGTATAAAAGAAAGAGACAGGAGGTCAAGAGAAAGGGTGCAAGCGGTGAAACAGAGGGCAAATGAGAGTTGGGGTGAGAGAGTATCATTAAATTTTAGGGAGAATAAAAAGATGTTCTGGAAGGGTGCAAATGGAAACTTCAGTGAAGGGGGCTAATGGGGAGGTGATAACAAGTAGTGGTGATGTGAGAAGGAGATGGAGTGAGTATTTTGAAGGTTTGTTGAATGTGTTTGATGATAGAGTGGCAGATATAGGGTGTTTTGATCGAGGTGTTGTGGAAAGTGAGAGGGTTAGGGAAAATGATTTGGTAAACAGAGAAGAGGTAGCACAAGCTTTGCGGAAGATGAAAGCCGGCAAGGCAGCAGGTTTGGATGGTATTGCAGTGGAATTTATTAAAAAAGGGGGTGACTGTATTGTTGACTGTTTGTTAAGGTTATTTAATGTATGTATGATTCATTGTGAGGTGCCTGAGGATTGGCGGAATGAGTGCATAGTGCCATTGCATAAAGTCAAAGGGGATAAGAGTGAGTGCTCAAATTACAGAAGTATAAGTTTGTTGAGTATTCCAGGTAAATTACATGGGGGGGTATTGATTGAGAAGGTGAAGGCATGTACCGTGCATCAGATTGGGGAAGAGCAGTGTGGTTTCAGAAGTGATAGGGTATGTGTGAATCAGGTGTTTGCTTTGAAGAATGTATGTGAGAAATACTTAGAAAAGCAAATGGATTTGTATGTAGCATTTATGGATCTGGAGAAGGCATATGATAGAGTTGATAGAGATGCTCTGTGGAAGGTACTAAGAATGTATCGTGTGGAAGGCAAGTTTTTAGAAGCAGTGAAAAGTTTTTATCGAGGATGTAAGGCATTTGTATGTGTAGGAAGAGAGGAAAGTGATTGGTTCTCAGTGAATATAGGTTTGCGGCAGGGGTGTGTGATGTCTCCATGATTGTTTAATTTGTTTATGGATGGGGTTGTTTATGAGGTGAATGCAAGTGTTTTGGAAAGAGGGGCAAGTATGCAGTCTGTTGTGGATGAGAGAGCTTGGGAAGTGAGTCAGTTGTTGTTCACTGATGATACAACGCTGGTGGCTGATTCATGTGGGAAACTGCAGAAGCTGGTGACTGAGTTTGGTAAAATGTGTGAAAGAAGAAAGTTAAGAGTAAATGTGAATAAGAGCAAGGTTATTAGGTACAGTAGGGTTGAGGGTCAAGTCAATTGGGAGGTAAGTTTGAATGGATAAAAACTGGAGGCAGTAAAGTGTTTTAGATATCTGGGAGTGGATCTGGCAGCAGATGGAACCATGGAAGCGGAAGTGAATCATAGGGTGGTGGAGGGGGCGAAAATCCTGGGAGCCTTGAAGAATGTGTCGAAGTCGAGAACATTATCTCGGAAAGCAAAAATGGGTATGTTTGAAGGAATAGTGGTCCCAACAATGTTGTATGGTTGCGAGGCGTTGGCTATGGATAGAGTTGTGAGCAGGAGGGTGGATGTGCTGGAAATGAGATGTTTGAGGACAATATGTGCTGTGAGGTGGTTTGATCGACTAAGTAATGTTAGGGTAAGAGAGATGTGTGGAAATAAGATGAGCGTGGTTGAGAAAGCAGAAGAGTGTGTTTTGAAATGGATTGGGCACATTGAGAGAATGAGTAAGGAAAGATTGACCAAGAGGATGTATGTGTCGGAGGTGGAGGGAACGAGGAGAAGTGGGAGACCGACTTGGAGGTGGAAAGATGGAGTGAAAAAGATTTTGAGTGATCGGGGCCTGAACATGCAGAAGGGTGAAAGACGGGCAAGGAATAGAGTGAATTGGATCGATGTGCTCTACTGGGGTCGACGTGCTGTCAATGGATTGAATAAGGGCATGTGAAGCTTCTGGGTAAACCATGTAAAGTTCTGTGGGGCCTGGATGTGGAAATGTAGCTGTGGTTTCGGGCATTATTGCATGACAGCTAGAGACTGAGTGTGAACGTATGGGGCCTTTTTTGTCTTTTCCTAGCGGTTCCTCGCACACACGAGGGGGGAGGGGGATGTGATTCCATATGTGGCGAGGTGGCGATGGGAATGAATAAAGGCATGCAGTGTGAGTTGTGTTCATGTGTATATATGTATATGTCTGTGTGTGTATATATATATGTGTACATTGAGATGTATGGGTATGTATATTTCCGTGTGGGGACGCGTATGTGTATACATGTGCATGGTGGTGGGTTGGGCCAATTCTTTCGTCTGTTTTCTTGCGCTACCTCGGAAACGCGTGAGACAGCGAGAAAGCAAAATAATAATAATAATAATATATACATATATATATATATATATATATATATTTTTTTTCTTTTTTTTTATACTTTGTCGCTGTCTCCCGCGTTTGCGAGGTAGCGCAAGGAAACAGACGAAAGAAATGGCCCAACCCCCCCCATACACATGTATATACATACGTCCACACACGCAAATATACATACCTACACAGCTTTCCATGGTTTACCCCAGACGCTTCACATGCCTTGATTCAATCCACTGACAGCACGTCAACCCCGGTATACCACATCGCTCCAATTCACTCTATTCCTTGCCCTCCTTTCACCCTCCTGCATCTTCAGGCCCCGATCACACAAAATCTTTTTCACTCCATCTTTCCACCTCCAATTTGGTCTCCCTCTTCTCCTTGCTCCCTCCACCTCCGACACATATATCCTCTTGGTCAATCTTTCCTGACTCATCCTTTCCATGTGCCCAAACCACTTCAAAACACCCTCTTCTGCTCTCTCAACCACGCTCTTTTTATTTCCACACATCTCTCTTACCCTTACGTTACTCACTCGATCAAACCACCTCACACCACACATTGTCCTCAAACATCTCATTTCCAGCACATCCATCCTCCTGCGCACAACTCTATCCATAGCCCACGCCTCGCAACCATACAACATTGTTGGAACCACTATTCCTTCAAACATACCCATTTTTGCTCTCCGAGATAATGTTCTCGACTTCCACACATTCTTCAAGGCTCCCAGAATTTTCGCCCCCTCCCCCACCCTATGATCCACTTCCGCTTCCATGGTTCCATCCGCTGCCAGATCCACTCCCAGATATCTAAAACACTTCACTTCCTCCAGTTTTTCTCCGTTCAAACTCACCTCCCAATTGACTTGACCCTCAACCCTACTGTACCTAATAACCTTGCTCTTATTCACATTTACTCTTAACTTTCTTCTTCCACACACTTTACCAAACTCAGTCACCAGCTTCTGCAGTTTCTCACATGAATCAGCCACCAGCGCTGTATCATCAGCGAACAACAACTGACTCACTTCCCAAGCTCTGTCATCCCCAACAGACTTCATACTTGCCCCTCTTTCCAAAACTCTTGCATTTACCTCCCTTACAACCCCATCCATAAACAAATTAAACAACCATGGAGACATCACACACCCCTGCCGCAAACCTACATTCACTGAGAACCATATATATATATATATATATATATATATATATATATATATATATATATATATATATATATATATATATATATATATATATATATATATATATATGGGAAAGGATCACAATTTTGCGCGTGATCGAGATATTCCTATGAGTTCACGGGGAAAATGAAACACGAAAAGTTCCCAAGTGCACTTTCGTGTAATAATCACATCATCAGGAGAGACATAAGAGAGAAATATAACAGTCATGTGATATACATCGAAGAGACGAATCTAGGACGCCATTTGGTAAACATGTTTACCAAATGGCGTGCTACACGAGAAATGGGATGTATTTAGGGAAGTGGTGATGGCTTGCGCAGAAGATGCTTGTGGCATGAGAAGCGTGGGAGGTGACCAGATTAGAAAGGGTAGTGAGTGACAGGATGAAGAAGTAAGATTGTTAGTGAAAGAGAATAGAGAGGCATTTGGACGATTTTTGCAGGGAAATAATGCAAATGCCTGAGAGATGTATGAAAGAAAGAGGCAGGAGATCAAGAGAAAGGTGCAAAAGGCAAAAAAGAGGGCAAATGAGAGTTGGGGTGAGAGAATATCAAATTTTATGGAGAATGAAATAATGTTTTGGAAGGAGGTAAATAAAGTGCGTAAGACAAGGGAACAAATGTGAGCATCAGTGAAAGGGGCAAATGGGGAGGTGATTACAAGTAGTGGTGATGTAAGAAGGAGATGGAGTGAGTATTTTTAAAGTTTGTTAAATATGTTTGTTGTTAGAGTAGTAAATATAGGGTATTTTGGTCGAGGTATTGTGCAAAATGAGAGGGATAGGGAGAATGATTTGGCAAACAGAGAAGAGGTAGTAAAGCTATGCTTAAGATGGAAGCCGGCAAGGCAATGGGTTTCGAAGGTATTGCATTGGATCTTATTAAAAAAGGGAAGGACTGTATTGTTGACTGGTTGGTAAGGTTGTTTAATGTATGTATGACTAACGGTGAGTTGCTTGAGGACTGGCGGAATGCTTGCATAGTGCCATTGTATAAAGGCAAAGGGGATAAGAGTGAGTACTCAAATTTCAGAGGTATAAATTTGTTGAGTATTCCTGGGAAATTATTTGGAAGGGCATTGATTGAGAGGGTGAAGGCATGTACAGAGCATCAGATTGGGGAAGAGCAGTGTGGTTTCAGAAGTGGTAGAGAATGTGTGGATCAGGTGTTTGCTTTGAAAAATGCATGTGAGAAATACTTAGAAAAGCAAATGGATTTGTATATAGGATTTATGGATCTGGAGAAGGCATATGATTGAGTTGATAGAAATGCTCTGTGGAAGGTACTAAGAATATATGGTGTGGGAGATAAGTTGTTAGAGGCAGTGAAAAGTTTTTATTGAGGATGTAATGTATGTGTACGTGTAGGAATAGAGGACAGTGATTGGTTCTCAGTGAATGTGGGTTTGCGGCAGGGGTCCGTGATGTCTCCATGGTTGTTTCATTTGTTTATGGATGGGGTTGTTAGTGAGGTGAATGCACGAGTTTTGCAAAGAGGGCCAAGTATGCAGTCTGTTGTGGATGAAGGAGCTTGGGAAGTGAGTCAGTCGTTGTTCGCTGATGATACAGCGCTGGTGGCTGATTCGTGTGGGAAACTGCAGAAGCTGGTTACTGCGTTTGGTAAAGTCTGTGAAAGAAGAAAGCTGAGAGTAACTGTGAATAAGAGCAAGGTTATTAGGTACAGTAGGGTTGAGGGACAAGTCAATTAGGAGGTAAGTTTGAATGGAGAAAAACTGGAGGAAGTGAAGCGTTTTAGATATCTGGGAGTGGATCTGGCAGCGGATGGAATATGAAATCGGAAGTGATTCATAGGGTGGGAGAGGGGCGAAAATTCTGGGAACGTTGAAAAATGTGTGGAAGTTGAGAACGTTTTCTTGGAAAGCAATAATGGGTATGTTTGAAGGAATAGTGGTTCCAACAATGTTATATGTTTCCGAGGCGTGGGTTTTAGATAGAGTTGTGCGGAGGTGGGTAGAAGTTCTGTAAATGAGATGTTTGAGGACAATATGTGGTGTGAGGTGGTTTGATCGAGTAAGTAATGAAAGAGTAAGAGAGATGTGTGGTAATAAAAAGAGTGTGGTTGAATGAGCAGAAGAGAGTGTTTTGAAATGGTTTGGTCACATGAAGAGAATGAGTGAGGAAAGATTGACCAAGAGGATATATATGTCAGAGGTGGAGGGAACGAGGAAAAGTGGGAGATCAAATTGGAGGTGGAAAGATGAAGTGAAAAATGTTTTGAGTTATCGGGGCCTGAACATGCGGGAGGGTGAGAGGCGTGCAAGGAATAGAGTAAATTTGAACGATGTGGTATACCGGGGTCGTCGTGCTGTCAGTGGATGGAACCAGGGCATGTGAACCGTCTGGGGTAAACCATGGAACGTTTTGTGGGGCTTGGATATGGAAAGGGAGCTGTGGTTTCGGTGCATTATACATGACAGCTAGAGACTGAGTGTGAACGAATGTGGCCTTTGTTGTCTTTTCCTAGCGTTTCCTTGCGCATAATGGGGGGAGGGGGTTGTCATTTCATGTGTTTCGGGGTGGCGACAGGAATGAATAACTGCAGAGAATATGAATTATGTACATGTGTATATATGTATATGTCTGTGTGTGTATATATATGTATATCTTGGGATGTATAGGTATCTATAAGTGCTGTTTGTGGACGTGTATGTATATACATGTGTGTGTGGGTGTGTTGGGCTATTCTTTCGTCTGTTTCCTTGCGTACCTCGCTAACGCGGGAGACAGTGACAAAGTATAATAAATAAAATAAATAAATAGATATAATTTGATAAATGCAAATATCTTTGACACAGGTTGTATAAGATCTTGTTGACAGTCAACTAATTTGGCTTGGAGAAACTCTGACACATCATCCACTGGTACTTTAGTGAAGAAAGAAATTACATCAATCTCAATAATATTCCATTTGTAGAATGAGGCCTCTGATCTTGTCAACAAAATCTTAAGGATGATATGAACTGTGGAAATTTTCTAGAATATAAGGACAAAAGGCCCCTCAGCCATTTAGGATAATGATCCCATTATAGATGAGTTCGCTTTAGATCTCATGTAAAGTGAACATCATCATGTAAGCTTAGCGCTGTTAACAGCTGTTGCCCATTTGGCTTGGTAGGGCTGCAGTAACCAATCAAACTTTGCGTCACGGTAAAACATCTTACGAGTTTGTTATGACAGGACACGTCTCGCAAGTCAGTAGTATGAAACATTCTTACAAGTGCATACAAATTTCTATGTTTAGTGTAAAGCTTCGAGCACTGGCCTGAATACCAAGATGCTTCAGATTTATTAACACCAGTGGGTAAATGAACTACAGTTCGCTTAACATTTTTTGTACACAGGAGTTGGATTATCTAAGATTATAACAAACAAAAGATGTTCATTTGGGCGCTATTGATCCCTACAGGTGCGATACTATGTCTCTGGAGTCTGTAGTAACTATATGATGAAAGTCAGGTAACCTCCTGAAGAAAGCAGTGTTCCCACTCATCAGTTACTACAACAGGTTCAAGTGAATAAGCATTTGTTTATTTTAGTAATTCAGTTATACTCTTCGTCAGGACTACAAAGTTTGTTTATCGCTAACGAACAAAATTTCTAGTAAAAGCGTTATCCTTGATGGACACTTTTTACTAGGGAAGAGGGATGGGTTGAGTGACAAGGAGATCCGAGGAGCGTTAATCACTTTTCCATATAACAGTTGACCTTACAGTCATGAACATTTACTGTCGATGAACTTGTCAAGACTACTTACCGCAGGCAGCCATACGGACATGACTTACCGCAGACGACAACATATAGCAATCTACTTTTTTGCTGTGTTAATTTACCTTATGTGACCAACGTGCTATGAAAGTTAACCAAAGGTTAGTTTTCTACCACGACTTCTTACCATAAATGACCTTCCGGCCTTGAATGCGCCAGCTGATGGTGGGTAACGGGTCGCCATCCACGTTACAGCGAAGCTCCGAGTCCAGGCCCTCCTCCAGGTACTGGACTGTGGGAGTTTCCATGAAGCTGATCCGCTCTGAAAAAGTAGCCCATTAAAGCAACAGTAATAGAAATATAAGTATTAGTAATGATGATGATAATGATAATAATGATAACAATAATGATGGTAATAATAACATTAGTATTGATTATAATAATGATAAAGATAATAATAATAATAATAATAATAATAATAATGATAATAATAATAATAATGATAATGATAATAATAATAATAATAATGATAATAATAATAATAATAATAATAATAATAATAATAGTAATAATAATAATGATAACATTAATGATAATAATAACGACAGTAATAATAATAATAACAACAGTAATATTTTTTTTTTTTTTCCCCTGTCTCCCGCGTTTGCGAGGTAGCGCAAGGAAACAGACGAAAGAAATGGCCCAACCCACCCCAATACACATGTATATACATACGTCCACACACGCAAATATACATACCTACACAGCTTTCCATGGTTTACCCCAGACGCTTCACATGCCCTGATTCAATCCACTGACAGCACGTCAACCCCGGTATACCACATCGCTCCAATTCACTCTATTCCTTGCCCTCCTTTCACCCTCCTGCATGTTCAGGCCCCGATCACACAAAATCTTTTTCACTCCATCTTTCCACCTCCAATTTGGTCTCCCTCTTCTCCTCGTTCCCTCCACCTCCGACACATATATCCTCTTGGTCAATCTTTCCTCACTCAT